>NC_083599.1:27486245-27788023 GCF_020882245.1 Rhopalosiphum padi | reverse complement strand
CATATGCATGCGAAAATAGATTAAAAATTTTATTTATACACAATGTTATGTTTACGTTATAATAATATAAACTCTTTCCTTAGTATTTTCAAACCGATGTTATAAATCCAATTAGTACGTCCAAAAACATTTTTGGAATTCATTGTAATTGAAAAAAAAATATGTGAGATCCGTCTCGCGTAGGTATTCCAGGAAACAAAAAAAAACAGACACAATGGCTAACGAAGCGGTCTTGTCCACAACGATCACTACAATAAATAAAATTCCAACTAAAGAAATAAACAACGAAACTCTAAAATTAATAACGAAAACACTGAAAAATCGCTAAGTATAGGAATTAGCTAGATAACATCAAAATAAGGGATATAAAATAAAAAGTTACCAAAAGAAAGAATAAATAATCGTAAAAATAATTAAAATATATATCCAGATAATAGAATACTCGTATCTTACACACTTAATCTGATCATCAATAAGGAACTCATCAGTCCATCGTGTATTCGTGTGATACATCGTGAAAAATACTTAATGCAATTAATACATAATAGTGTCTTATTGTCTTACTGCCTTTAATACTCAAAAACATGCCATCTCTTAAACAACACTTCATCATCAGAAGAATAAGCCATCAATCAAATCAACACTGATAGTTTATATAAATACATGGATTTAGGTAAAAAACTTCAACATAATCCTGCAACCATTTATATGCAATCGAACACTATAGGTGCGAATAATCTATGTCCTATGACATTGAAGCATGTACGTCTAGAAAAAAAAAAATATGTTATGTTCGAGCAGTAGTTGTTGATTTGTGAGGTATCTAGGTAAAGTTGAATTTATAATGAAATTCAAAAATCATTATTTACCGCATACTTCAGTGCATCGTATCGCATTCGATTACCACGATCAGTGTTCTATAATAATATAATAATATACAATATGCATTAAACAGAATGATTTTTATTTTTTAATAAATATTTTTTATGGTATGATTTTAAGTAGGTACATATCAGTTGTGGTTTTTGTTTTTTTCATAAATTTTTACATTATGTAATCTTTTAATAAAAAAATATTATCTTTTTGGGAATATCGGCGTATTAGCGTATACAATACTGATTACGGAAATCAGTTATTGAATATTTTGTTTCAATTTGTATTATACAGTCTATAGCTGATTTATATAAAAAAAAATGGACAAGACAACGAAGCTGAAAAAAAAATCATCCTAGCTGTATGTTCATAATTTATTATTTTTTGCAGTATTTATAAACGTTATGTATATATAAATCGTTGTGATTCTATGTGCCCGATGACCCGATACCTTTACCTGGTAGTCGATAGTTTTTTTACTACGGTTTGTTCTTCACGCTTCAGTTTATACGATCATTTTTTTTTATTTTTACCGTACAATTTACTCTGAACCAGATGTCACCATAGAAGACTAATAATACTGATATTACAATTTAATTTATACTATGATAATATATTATTTATTCTTGTATTCCATTTGGATCTATCCATCTGTCATCATTATGTGTGATCGATAGGTTAAAGTTAGATCGAGAAATCCAACATGTAATTAGGAATATCTATAGTGTATAATGTATACGATATAAAAAAGTAATATAAATAAATAAAGAATAGAACCTTCTATTAGTGATTATAGGAACCATGTAAAATTGTAAACGAGTTTAAATTCTCAATAAAATATAAGCATATTTCATAATTAGAAAATTAAATTTGTTAGTTTCTGGGCCACTATAAGAGTTAAAAGTTGCATTTCGTACGGTCCACCACTACTAAACATAAAATTATCCAATATAAGCTAAACGACTATTTATATATTCACTTTTAACGAGTCTTAAAGATTTTATTGTTCAATTGTAACAAAGAAGTTCAAATGCAGCTCCTAAAATGGTATTCTAAACTTTCAAAGCGATGATTATTGTGTAAGATTAAACTAAACGTTATCTTTTTTGACAATTAAAAAATGATAATGATATTATGTATTGTACGTTATATACATTATACAGTATTATAGAAGTTAAAAATTTAAGCATAACTGACGTAAGGAGTTGCTGTGTATAACAACATTGAATATTTGATTGCATTAAATCTCGTTAAAATAATACATTTAAATAGAACATAATATAGAGTTGTTTACGATGCTAACTTAAACAGAATGATTCATCAAGTCATGGAATTTCGGTATTGTATTTTGGTTATAGAATCCGAAAGTATTGTTCTTAAATAAAAATTGTTAGTGTTTCTTTAAATAATTTATTTAAAATGTAATTAATTAGTTTATTTATATCCCCTACACTATATTATATTAACATTCGTATATTACTATAATTCCAATATTCCTTCTAATACTGTCTGATATTTTAGTTATTCTGTAGTTATTTAGTTAAGTTTTTATAATTAATTAACAAACCGTGTTTAATAATTACCACTAGAACAGCAAAATAACTATAGGCTGTCAACATAATAATTAATAATACATCTAAACCACGACTATTTTTAGTTATTTTAATTTTTTTTATAAATTTCGACCAAATTCACAAACATTTTCAAATTATATATTGTAGTAAAAATGTATCTAATATTAAATTACTATATCTAAGGCTTAACAATTTAATACAAAGTTCCTCATCGTGTAACCAAAAAATCTAAAAATATATAGATACAGTTTTTTCTAATAATTTTAAGTTTTACCTTGGATGAAATTAGATGTTTAAATGAATAATAACGATATTAGTTATTTCATTGTAATTTAAAAATAGCATTCGTAGAAACTTGAAAATGTTAACGTTTATCATTATATTTTATACACACAATAACGTTGTTAAAATGCAATGTTTTCAGTAGAAATAAATTCAATCTATCCATTGTTGGGAATTATATAGATATTTTAAAAATTATAGTAAAAAAAAAAAATTAATAAATAAATTATACATTTTTTTAATCACTATATTATAATATTACAAACACGAACTATGAAGCCACCTAATCAACGTTACGGATAAAACCAATTTTTTTAAAATAATAAAATAAGAAGAATTTAATAATATAATTTTTATTATTATTGTCAATAACGGTATGACGATAACAAACAAGCGTCATGTACTGTAAACCGTATAATTAAATATTGGGTAATATATAGTGTATTGCTCTCATTTGCTTTAGAATTAGACCAAAATTAAATTCGTATAGGAAATTCGGTTTTATATATTTAAAAAAAGAGTATATACGAGTATAAATTAAACACTACTTAATTATTTAAAATTGTAAACTGTGTGTTATTTAGTACTTATATTTTTTGATTATTAACGTGGATTTTATAGCTTATCTTTGATAATTATTTATTACAAGTGGCTATATCCTATATGTGTGTGCATAGGCATTTTACAAGATTTATTTAGAATTCATTTTTCCTTATACAAGATATTAAGATTATATAAATTCATTATTATTATAATTTTTTTTTGATTTTCTAATTTGAGTTAAACGTATGAAGTATTATATTATTATATTATATTTTAGATTCTGAACGGAGTGATGAATGTATTGATTTTACAATGATGTGTGTTTTTTTTTTTATTTTTTTTTTTATTTTTGTGTCTGTCATCACTTTTTGGAGTAGTAATAATGCTTCGAGTTTTGGCTTCAGCCCCTCTTTGAAAAGTAAAACTCATCTAGTTGGTACTATGGGGGGTCAAAAGTAAAAAATTTCTAGTAGTTTTCAAAAGCGTCTGGAAAAACCCTGAAAAAATAACGGAAAACGGGAATTTTTACGCATAACCACTTTTCGACAAAATTTATTTTTTGATTTTGCTGTAACTCAAAAACGAATAATTGTAACTTTTGAAATTTTCACAAAATGTTTATATAATGGTTATTTATTTACGATTAAATTTTTTAAGCTACTTATAGACAATTGAAATTTTCGACTTTTCTAAGTTTTTTTTCTTAAAATGCCGTTAAAAAAATTTGACTATCCAAAAAATCTTTAAAATTTAATACAAGGTTTATTATGAATTGTACTTATCTTAGTTAAAAAAAACGGTTCAAAAATTGTTAATCACAATTTTTGTTTATAAGCATTTAAAGTTCAAATGTTTACAAAATATATCAAAATCACGAATATTTGCAAAGAATTTTGAAGTTGAAAATTCATAAAATTTTTGTGATTTATTCTTAAGGTTCAAAAATCCTATTCTAGGTTATCCATAAGTTTTTTTTCAAGTAACTGTAAAAAATAATTTCATTGTCAATATAGAAAACATTTTATGAGCGTATGAAATTTAATTTTTTACGAAATCGCGTAAAATAACGATATATTACAATTTAAATATAAGTAATAATAATATAATATATCCAACTAATTATCATTACTGACAAATCATCTTCGTTCAGAATCGTTTTTGGTATACAATGATACCCGTCATTGCATTCAAATTTAACACTTCCACACAACCAGTGACCTACTCTCCATCTCTACTATGCAGCAGAGCGAAACCCACTTGCCCACTTTTTTTTTATGCATTGTTATCATAAATAGCATTCCGTCATTCTCTATATTCTATAGTCTATACCATTCTAAAACTATACAAAAAAAAAATTCAAATATGTATTTAAAAAAAGATAATTATCTATATATTTATCTAGATAAAATCTATTTATGTTATTTTTATATTCATCTGAATAATTAAAATTATTCTTCGTACGCAATGATTTCTTATTGAATTTCGTAGTTAACACATATATTATCACAGTGATTTTCTCAATAAATATGTACTGTCGACACCTATTATACTGCAGTGATTACCTGCTTCAACCCACTTTTTTTTTTTTATTTCGAATTGTAATGAACGAACAAAAAATCGTTATAATATGAAAATACGATGTAAATGAATCTACGACAACGCTTTACCCAATTTGTCTACCCTAACGCCGTTTTAAAATAATTAAATTATTGAGCTTAATAAAAGTATTGATATTTGTTGCGGAAATGCTGCACATGAGTTAAAACGACGTTCAAATGTAATAACTATGTAGGAAGGTGTTCATAGACATTAACTAAATTCTTAGCAATAATTTAACTATACTGTAGCTATTAGGTATATTGTGATAGCACGGCTTCAATTAAATTAATAAACATAAAAAAAACAATAATGATTTATATCATTTATTAAGTATCATGTTATCGAAATAATATCAAAAACGTAATAAAACTCACCAAAATCTACATTTATTTCATAAATAAATAATTTATCAAATTAAATATAATTTATTAATTTATTTTCCACCGATTGAGATTAGAAAGTCAATGCGAAAAATTATTTATTTATTTTGTCGAAAATTGGTGGGTGTAAAACCGTACACTTCGAGTACTTTTTTTGCGTTTTCATTTTGTAATCAGTCCTTTCTTTGTTATCCATCCGATAGAATCCATCGGGGTGCTCTGCAATCCAACGTAATTCCGCCATGGGACCGTCTGTTTTAAAATGTCCCTTTCGGTCTTTTAGAATGCCAAGGACCTGCGGGTAAACAAACTATTTAGTATAAATAATAACATGATATTATCGTACATGATCAGTCGTATTAAATAAATATTAATTTGCTGAAATACGATATTTCGCTGTTTAAAATTAAATAAGGCAATAGTATTTTATTTCACACATGTAGTATAAACAACTTTTATATTAAAGGTTCCTTGAAATACTCGCATTTAAATTTCACCTCTATATCTAAAAACCTATATAATAACCAAGTAGGTATTATAATAGTTATATTAATTTGTAAATATCAAAAAACCTGCCTTTAGATGCTTTTTATGATAGATTTTTATATCATTAGTATAAATCTAAAAATCATTCATTACATATAATTTATTTTGGTTTTCGTAATTCTCTGTTAGGAAAATATAATATTAGTTCTTAGAAATAAAATAATTATTAAAATCTTTACAAATTTTAGACCACAAGATATTTTGAAATAAATCAAAAAAATATACGTTTTAAAAAATAAATACTTCGTTAACTTCCGCGCGAACAACATACCACAAAGAATCTAAACGCAAATGGTTAAAAATATTAGTCCCATGGGTATGGTACCGACTGTAATATTTATTATTAAATACTCGGTCTTCGGATCGCAACATTATTATCACGATTCAAATATGTAAATTACAACGTTTCTATACCATTTAAAAAATAAATACACCACGGTACCTATGAGATACAAAACAAAACGAAATTTTCACGTTTTAAGAAATGAAATTGTGTTTAGTCTTAGTTCATATCGGGTAAGTTCTTCAAGTATAGATAATATGATTGCTTATAAGTGCACATCATTACAATAATTATAGCTAAGAACGGTGAGTTATTATTTTTTGTTTTATTCTAAACAATGCCTTGACATATTCATTTGGTTAGGTAATTATTTTACCTAATCGCATATCGGACAGGTATATGCGTCAGTAGATCATTTACGACGTAATTTGTTGAGCTTAGGAATTTTTGTGTTGAGTATTTTACGAGGTTATGTATACTAGTGCATTTTTATCAACAAACCGTAATAATGTAATATTAAATTGTAGTATACTCTATGAATGGGTACATCATATTGTCTTTATACAGTTCGGTTAATCCTGTAAAATGCTTTAGGTGTAATTTTAGCTGAATCGAAAACTCTTGATTAATTCTGAATTAAATCTTGTATCTTCACCGAATCGTAATGTCAACGTATATTGAGCAACAGATTATTGCTATGCATTACGCCCGAGTGTTATAGACGTAGATCGTATAATTCCCAAGTGTGCGTCTTATATTCACATGCGCCGGAGATGATTAACGACGGAAGACTATAATAATATACATCATTCATTACTCGAAAACAAGCGTGCAGTATGTTTATGATTTAATTAGGGAAATTCGGTACGATATAGTAATTGATGAGGCCATAATATTAAGCGCTTGTTATACGATGAAACGGTGTACTCAATCAAATATTGTATATCATTGCCTTTTAATAGTTTTCATATAGTTTCAATTTATGGATTTTTTCTTTGTTTGTCGTTGTATCGTTTTGAATTGGTTTTCGGTTAAACAGTACACTAATACAACGATTGTATGTAATATGTTGGTACCTTAATCTGCACAATATAATAATAAGTTTTTTTTTTTTTAGAAAAAATGATATTGATAGAGAATATTTTCATAATATCCTATAAAGTGATTTTATTTTGAGTTAATGAAAACCCTCACAACTTTATACAAAATTTATATCAATATTCGGTGATGAAACATTTCATTATACAACACATTCAGTTATTGCATTGTTACATTGTCTACTCTATACAACATTTTATTATACATTATCTATAATTATCTATGTTTGAATTTTTGGTTATTAAAGTATAATAAATAAGTATATATTAAATGAAAATAAGTAGTTACATTTTAAAAACAATATATTATTCGTATTTGTTAAAACATACAATTAATATCAGTAGGCATACATTGTACGTATACGAGTACACGTGTCAATATATTATGTATCATAGTTTAACTTTCTATTGTAATGTGAGGCAATATTTATTAATGTCACAAATACACATCACACACACACGCACACACATACACATACACACATATATTATGTATGACTATATTACATTAACGACGCGTATAAATAGGACTGCTGTCTTGTAAAAGACTCACTTTCGGACTCGATACGTCATACGATGTGTATCTAGATCAGTTGTGTGTTACGTTTATATAATATTGTTACTAGAATCATAAAGTTGTGTGTTAATATTTGTGTTAAAAATGAATTTCATTAAAGCTTCAATTTCATCAGTATTCTATTTGTATAGAACGAAGGATTTTGAACAGGGGATCATTGAGATAGTTAATAAAACATACTAAATGTATAGCGAATAATAATAATTTAAAATTAAATGATTTGTTGTTGTTTTTTTTAAATTTAATTATTAACCTATACGACACTGTTAATATATTGCATATTATTTAATTACTATTAGTTTGAGTATAAAAAGCGTGTAGATACTTAAATGCCAGATGTTTTATTATTTAGGCAACAATGTTCAAAAACAATTATTTACATTGTTGCATTAGAACACGTAGTTAATTTTAAGCTCGTTAAAGCGATATTATAATACTGTGTATCTACTTCTAGCAACTGCAAAAAGAGTGTTACGTACAATGCGTCTTTCTATGTAGAACACAACGCAATCTACTAAATTGTGATTTAACTCAACAGTTTTTTCATACTATAATACACACTATGAATTATTTATATTGTACACTTGTAAAAATTGATAAGAAAATCTGCACGATGATTGGAATATTATGTCGTTTACAAATTGTTATTAATTGTATTAATTTGCTAATGTATTTGATATGTTTTTAATTTCATTAAGATAATAGTTATGTAAAATACAGAACTGTAAAAAAGTTTCCAGTTTTTATACATTAAAAATGATACATAAAAACGCTATTTATTATTTTATGAAATTCAAAATGTACAGATTTAAATGATATAGATACGTGGTTTTTATTTTGATGTTAATCTTCGTTAATTTCTGTAATAAATTAATTTCCTCTAACCAGGTTGACTAATGCAACTTCTAGTTGTTATACAACGATTTCATTTTCGTTTTTCGTTTCTATTAATTTCTTTGGTCAAATTACAGTCTTATAAAATGTAAAATGCATCAGTCTGTATAATATACTCGCATATAGGTACAGATTATATTCTCCTCGACATTTATTCGATTTAATTTACAATGATCATTATTTTTTATCCAAAATAAACTTTACAATAACAATAGTTATTCTTATTATACGTTTGTTGAAAATATTTCAAGTCATTACAGAAACTTATACAAAACATTAGTTAACGAATACGTTATTTTTTGTTTCAAAAGTATAACTATATGCATAATAAGTGTACGAAAATAATAATTACAATGATGAGAATTTCACTAAATAATCTACAATTGAGATTGTATTAGTAAAAAGCATATTACTAAACGACATAATAATCGCGAGTTAGCGAATTCGTATTTGTCTTATATAATCGTATGATAAATTATTATAATAAAACGATCAAAATAATAACACTGCGGGGGTAATACTATTTGAAATAAATAAATAGAAAGTTAATGATTATAATAATATTGTGTTCGTGCACACAGCATATTGTTAAATAGAGTTGAACACGTGAAGTGGTGCGTTCGTACGGCGTAGAGTAAATAATATTATATACCCAAGGGCACGCAAATGAGTATGATATCATACACTCAATCGATCGTGTCATAAGCGTTTTAATAATTCGATTTGTTTCCAGGGGGAAAAAAAATGTGTACTAATGACGAATGCGCAAGTCTTTCTAATTAAATTCATTAATAAAAACCTTACATCACCTCTACTTTGAAATCAATCAAAAAATAAATACATAAATGTATTTACAAATTATATAACAATTATATTATATTATATTTCTGTAAATTTAGTGCATTACTAATGACATAATTCATTATAGGTGCGCACAATATCTATAAATGATTTAACTTATCCTGTTCCGAGCCGAGTCAACTCGATGATGATATAATATACGGTGCTTAAACTGCGTTTTAAATTTGTTTTCCTTGCAAATAGTTGTAATTATAAATCTAATTTTCTATTACCTACTCAATAGTTTAAAGTGTCAATAAAATATGATGACACGTTCAGATGAACACACTTTAATGCTGTAGATGTGAACTTTCTTTTGTTACTATAGAGTGGGTGTTCTAACACAGACTAATCAAATATAATCATATATTGTCATAGGAGCACTTAATTGATTACGATACACTAAGTTCAAAAACAGACTACCCAGTTTATTTGAATCCAATTAATTAATAATTATTTTAGCACTTTCAAAACTGAAGTAGAATAAAATTATTAAATTTATAATAGATATTATAAATTCGTAACTAATAATGGCACCAAATAATTTGCCTAAACAAATTACTAAAATTTAAATGATTTTATAGTATTTGGTTATGATTTATCAAACGCTCAATATAATACATTTCGATTATACCGATATTCACTTTTAAGAAGAAAAAAAATAATGTTGATATTAATTCAAAATTTTTAAATTTTTAAACGTTTATATGTCTTTAACGATAATCAAAACTCTATTCAGATATTTATTTATTTATGCGTAATATTGGTTGTTAAAGCAAAAATATGTTTGTATTTTATTAAAATCTTGTAAATTTAATATTAATTTCACAACTAAGGTTTTCATATTTCAAAGGAATGCTTCGAACAATGGAAATAGTATTGTTATGTATATTGAAAGTTATTAAATCCAAAAGAACTATGGTGCGTTCATCTTTGTAGGCACGTAATAATAATATTCTTTTTTCATCGGGATTTCACGAAATGTAAAATTATATGATGAGGATTTTTTTATAGTTAGGTATATACACAGGTATAGAATCTATAAAAATATATTTTCCAGTTAAATTTGATTTTTGTTTTTAACGATACTCCAAATTTGTAATTTATCATTCAAAGTAGTTTAAAAACTACAATAACTATTTTCAAAATACGTCAGGTTGAAATCACTATATTATTGTAATATTTTTAAGAAGTCTATTGACTATTGCAATGTATCTCAATTTTCAAAATTTTAAATTTGAACAAAGTCAAATATTTATGTAGAAACTAAATTTTAATAATCGGCGTTAACGTGCCTTTGCGCTAAGTCACATTGCTTATGCCTAAAAAACTTTAGAGTTTCTCCAAAAACAAAATGGAGGGCTATTGAAACAGCGGTTTGAAATGTTTGAAAATGTGCCGTCAATAGTTAAAATTGTCTAAAGTCTTTGACGAACAAAGTGAATGAAACACGATAATACTTCGAATACATACATTTAATTAATTATTTTTACAATCGAAAACGAATGTGCGATAGTGTTTCCTGTCCCGCGGGTTCAGATTCGCCGATCGACGATAACGCCTATCCGTGCGGCCTACGCACACACGAATGTTCCCTCCCTTTTTATACGGTCCGGTCAAGATGCCCGACACCGTATCATGGTGATTAGAATATTGGCCAGCTCATTATCATAATCATCTTCACAACTCTCTCATTCTCTCTCTCTCTCTCTTTCACCGATGTCTCCATCGTCCGCTGACTTATTCGATTCGTCGGCGAACAAGTTATATCACTTATTCACGTTCATGCGCAACCCTATTATAATTATAGAGTAAATAGCAGGACCTATCGTTAAGCCCTCGGGAGGAATATGCCGTAACGTAGTGTATACTGTATACTATAAAATTTATCTTTTTTCCTAATGATTCTCACCTTGACCGGTTTTCTCATTGTTTTATTTACGTATATATATATCAGGGGTGGCCAAACCGCGGCTCGCGTCATAGACTTTTGCGGCTCGCATCTTATCGTAAAATTTTTACAAAAAAAATTTTTTATATGAATTTATGTATAATATTTAAATTGATGTATGACCTTTTTTTTTTATTATTAAATTTTGGCTCTTCCATATTTATTAATATATTTGGTGGCTCGCGAGTCTCTTATCGCTGTTCACCACTGATATATATAATTATTCTTCTTCTTATTATTATTTTTGCCAATACATCCGGTAACCGCTATAGGCGTCAACGGATACAAATATATTTATGTTTATAGTTTTTAATTCCTCTGACACGAGACAGTTTTTGTCTTGCCGTTGATGCTATTGTCTTCCTGTGTATTTTTTTCCAGATGAGTCTTACGCCCGCTTTCTCGGATATAACTTATCTGTTTATATTTAATAAAATCAATTTTCTATACTTAAATACTTGTGGAATGAGTTTTTTTAATTATTATAATTAAAAAGAAAAATCCTGTAAGCCTTTGTCTTAGAAATTCGGTTACCGGTTACAAGCCTTTAAAACCATTTAAAATCCTGCCGTCAAATGACACAGCACGCCGAACCTGCGGCTCATTTGGAGCGAGACGAGAGAAAATCGATATGTTCTTAATACGTGATTACGATAGGTCGACACTCGAAATTTCGAACGGGAACAGTATTATGTAATTCTGGCGCGTAACCATTATTTACCTACCTCTGATTGTATCTCGACGGGGAGGTCCTGTTTGCCGTTTCGTCCCAACACACTGACAATGTCTGCGATGTCATCCTTGGTCGCGCCAGCCTTCTTGAGCTTGGCAACCACAGACTTAAGCACGGGCATTGTGTCCAAGTTTGCTGCCGTCTCTGCCGCTTTCTCCATTTCATCGTGGTGCAACACCACATTGGTGAGCGCGTGACCGAGGACTATCCGGACCGCTTCCTGGTACGTCCTCGACGTGCCCAGTTGCTTCAGTGGCCGGGTGTACAGGAACATTACATCTTGCGGCGGATCCAACGTCTTGCCCAGCAGTCGACTGGTGGACCCTATCATATTGGACATGGCCCCACCGGTCGCGTCTACGATTCGCTTCAACGGCCGTATTGGCTTGACGACGTTGCTCATTGCACCGACCACCTTATGCGTCGCAGTCTGGCCCTTGTCTGCCAGCTTCGACGGTAACCTGTTCATGATAGACAAACAGACAACAGTTTGAAGTGGTTGTATACAGTTAAGGCAAACATTACACATTTAAAAAAAATATGTTTTTTGATAATTATAAGTCTTTTAAAAATACAATTTCTTATTTCAAAGCAGAATATTTTTTGGATTTCATTGGTGCATACAAATCGAATTTTAAACTAGTAGTTTGTGAGCTTAAGTTTTGAATAGCGGAAACGAGTTGTATAGGGGTGTCCCACAAAGTGATTGTCCATTAAATTCCTCTTATATAAACTTAAAATTTTACTGAACTAATAAGCTACTAATAAATGATTTTGATAGATCAAAATACTTAAAATAATATTATACATTTATATTTTTTAATATGAATTTAAACATGTATGTTATAATTCAAAGAAGTACAAAAATAAAACGATAAATATTTATTTTTCAAAAATGCTGTTTTGTAACGACTTAAAATTTTATAAAAGAATTATTTTCTAAAAAATTAATGTTTTCTGAAATAATTAATGTTTTACGTAAAATTTATTACCCTGTATTGATACAGGTCATTATCGATATTCGATATATAAAAGTAACTTCTCTTTGATAATGTATGATTGTAGTAGGAAGTTTATTCAAATTAACGAAAACGAGTTTTCGTGATGAACGCAAGTTTCTAATAGCTTATCTCAGAAATTATTTGACTGATTTCAATAAAAGTTATATAATTAGATTTCTCGAGGCTTGGAAGATTTTTTCAACACCTAATATCTATTCTGCTATAGAGTAGCCCATGAAACTCGAATAAACTTTGCTTATATACATAGTTGCCACTGGTTATAGATTATATTAATATTTACTAAAAATTATTCATTATTAGAAACATGAAATATTTTTCAACTTTTTTATACAGTATATAATATTTTAGGTTTAGATAGATAGTGTTCATACATTACAGCAATTTAGTGTGAGTAATACTGAATACAACTTTTATTTATTTTAATGTTTTTATAATAATTATTTATTATGTTGATATAATATAAAATTATAAATTTATAAAGCTTGTATTAAGTGTATAAAAAGATCCGCTAATAAATTTAATTTTGATATTAAACTATTGGAATTCGACACTGAAAATATCGTTTGTTATTTTTTATCGCGATAGTATATATACTCGTATTTATATTACATATAATATTATATAAAGCGATATCTATAGTATATAAAATACCATACTGCATCATTAATATAGGTATTATAACTTATAATATTTTAGTTATGACTCTAAAAGTCAGAAAAAAATAAGAATTATACTGATATAGCTCTAAAGAAATAATACTGATGGAAATAAATTAACTATACCTGGCTAAGCTTCTACCGACTACTTTGCACTTTTCAATCATTCCCCTCATAAATCCTCCTTTGACTTCTACAAAAAAGATTGTCATGCAAATTAACTGTAACGAGATAAACATTTATTAAAATAAAAGCAATCTGAAACTACAATTATTATTATAGTTAAGTTTCAGATATGTATACAACAAATTTTGCTTATTATTTAAACAATATTATATGTATGTATGTATAATGTAATTATATATATATATTGTAAACAGTAATATTTATAAAGATAAGAAATGTTAACAATACAACTTTATGTTTAAAACATTATTAAACATATTTTTATCATATTTTATTCCAATTTCTAATCATTATGAATATTTTGTTTATATTTTATAAGTATAATTAAATACATTTTATTTATAAAAATACTAGTTATGATACAATATTATACACGAATCGTTTTAGTTTTAATAGTGTTTAATTCGTTTTTAGGCGATTAGTAATAAATTGGTAATATTCTATCTTTGTCTAATAGGTACTTTCAAAACATAAATTTATTTATATAGAGTTTGAAAATTAGAATAATGTGAATCAATAGAGACTAAAGAGTTGCCATACACTTAAACTTCTTATTTAGTAAATCTTTGATAAAATTCAAATAAAACATTATCTAATGGGATAATATTGTCATTTAATTGGTAAAGCTTTAGGAATCAAAATCTGGACGTGAAAAAATCAAATTGGTACATCTAAAGAATATATTTTTATGAAATAAAGGATTTTTAAATTGATTTTCGATAATTTTTGGAAATCTTATTCACCCCATTCTTATGATATGAAACACAATTTTATAATTTATTCTATTAAAATAAGACATATTATTTTATTTGAATTGTATTATTTATTATTCCATCACTTATTTTTCATGTTTTTCACAGTTACACATATAAATGTATGTGAAATAAAAAAAAAAGAATTAAAATATAAAGTATATTATAAACATGTACATGCAAGCTCTTTTTCCCTTACGAATTAAAGATTATTGCAAATTACATTATTATTATTTATATATATTTTATATATTAATAATTTATTAAGTTTCATCAAAATTCAGTAAAATAATTTAAAATAATAAAGACAGATAAATATATAAATGGAAATTTAGTACAATTTCTGACATAATAATATAAGTTGTGACATGAATCCAAAATCAGTTTCATACCATCCCCTTCTGTAGACACGTGATTTTTCTCTTCTCCCAAAATGACAAGTGCGCCAATAATAATGCCTAATAATTATCTTACCGTGTGAGGTTTTCCGAAACGTTGCAATGCTTTTACTATATTATTATTACTATTATTATGCTTAAGTATAAACTACATATCGTAAAAATGAATGTAAAATTAGGTAAAATAATCTGCCCCATACCTGCGCCAGATGAATATTTTATCGATGTTCATTCGACGTGCAGACCTAACAATAACTATTGTAGTAGGTTTTACACTTTTTCATTAAAATTCGGTTCGTGTTTAAAGCAGCTGTACGCTTGTACGACATTGTTGATTTTTATGTTGAGACAACAATAACGAACGAAATTATGAATTTACTTTGTTAAGCGTTATCCACGTAGAGTTTTTGAGGTGCGCGAGAAGTTTATAACAGATGACGGTTTTTTTATTTCAAAACATTGACAAAGTATAATTTATTCAAATAAAACATATAGTTGTAAATTAAATTATACTTAGATCGCTGACATTTGACCATGACAATATCGGTAAAAATTAGTGTTTATCGCGATCATTGATTTAGTCTATCGACTTACACAATTAAAAAAAGAATCAAAACATTGGGATGAATAATACAAGAGTTAATAAGTTGAAAGTTAATTATTTACTTCGATGCAAGAATGGTAATTTAGTTTCAAAGATATTTTGCTATTTCTTTTTAACGTAGATCTTATACAGATCCACTAAGTCCCTGCTAGAAAAATATATTAGCTACCTATTTACTAATAAATTCGCATTAGACGTTCTTCGTATTACTATCCCACATTATTGCGCTTTTACCTCAATTATAGTTATTTTATCGTGCAATAGTGCGAACTGTAGGGTACCTACAGAAATGTCACAGTATACGAAAATTTATACGATGTCGGATGCTACTGCATGTTATGGTGCTACCTGCGTAAAGTATAAAAGTGGTTTGTTTAAATGTAATATACGGGACCTTAAGTTGACATTAAGTATTTACAAAGACATCTTTACTATTTCTTAGTATGAGAAGCAATAAGCATTTTTTTTTTAAGATCAATCGAAAACAAAGTCATTTCAATGCACGTTAGTATACGTTATGTCGATTGAATGCGCTGTTTGATAGTTTTGACGGTTAGTTTTATTATTAAAATATGTAGAAACGTAATGAATCTGATAAAAATCTATAAAAGTGATATAACGTTGATTTAAATTTGTTTAAATATATTAACACTTGCTAAAATAACGACACTGTTACTTTATCGTACTATACATAAAATAAACAGTAAAATACAACCGATTTAAATAATATAATAATGTCTTATCACATTAATAGTTACAGTATATGTCTATATGACATAATTTGCAATAGATGTAAAATAAAATACATTTTTTTTAACGTTAAGGGTTTGTTCTAAACGTCATCATAAATTTAAAAGACTTTTATTTTGGTCATTTTCCAATTTTGAACGAATTAAAAAAAAACTATTGTGAAATTCAAAAAAGAAATACATTTTTAAAGTACCATATGTGTCCAATTTTCAATCTGTAGAAAAAATATATAATATAAAACTTTGAGAATATTCCCGAAATGTGTTAAAAAAAAAGTGGTGTTATAAAGACGCACCAAAACAGAATCCATAACAAGTGTTTCGTTGGTCACAAATTTAAACTACAAACCAAAGTCCAGACATATTTTCTTACTAGCATTGTTCACGCTAAACACGTAAAGAAAAAGTCTTAAGCCACTTTTCAAAAACGAAATTACATTTTTACAGTGCGAGTTTAGGAATCAAATAGTTGCTTCATAAATAGTAAATACATTTATTAAATTTATTTATTGTAAGTGTGAAATTATAGAATATTTTAATACCAAAGAAATAGTATTTTTAAGCTTTCATTCAAAATAGAGATTTAATTATATTTTACACAGTTTTATTGGATGCAGGTAGTAATTAATTCGCAATAATAAGATAATAATAATAATAATATAGATCAAGTTAATTTTAAAACATTTTTAAAAAATGTAACACGACATAAGCATTCTTTAGAAATTGTCCAATAATATAGTGGATTATAATGATATATTTGTAATTGATGTAACCATAAAGAGTTGTAAAAATCTCAATTTTCAAGTATGGTTTCAGGTTGTAAATTTATATAGTGGGTAAAATGAGGGAGTCGAATGTAAACATCTGTCATTAGTTTTTTGAATTATTGAAAAAACTAAAAACTATTTATAAATATTTGTTTAAAACGTACGAACTTCAAATTTTAACAAAATCTTAAAAACTTAAAAATTAACCTGTAGTTAAAAACTTATAAATTAATAAACTTTTTAATTGTTATAATTAGGAATTGAAAAATTTGCGAGATTTTTCAAAAATTGTATTTACTGAAAAAAAAAGTTTAGAGTGACACGACAATATTAATTTTTTATAAGTGTTTTAAGTTCATTTTTTGTTGAAATTAAATATTCAAATGTAAAATAACGATTTATTCTCAAACGATTTTTAGTATTTAGTTGTAAATCAAAACATAATTTGTTTATAGAAACTTGAAACATTTCAAACCTATGATACTTAAAAAAAAATATTTAGACTAATTTTCAAACACTAACCTACTCACACCATCTACAAAATGACGGCATTGATTAATAAATTAATTACAATGATATGTCATGATTTATGAATAAAGTAATTATTTAATAATACAAGTGATATTTTCTAAAAAAATGAGTTCAACTTCCAATATTTCCAACAGAAAAATAAATAACTTTTATGGTGATATAAATAAATCATAAAATATCCTATAAATATCCTATGAAAGAGAACCTGACATACATTATGTGGTCACAATCGTTATTCATATTCACTCATACAATGATTTATTATTCAATTCAATTTCAACACATTGACCTACCCACCTACCCATTGACATGGTACACTCAAAATCTGCTAAACAGCAGATCGACTTTTCTTGTTTTTAATTTTTTTTTTTTTGTATATTGAGTCCACTCCAATATCCACTTTCAAAAAAAAAAAAAACACAATTTATGTCCAAAACACAATACACATTAATTTTTAAAGGACATACTTTCCATTTTCTATAGTAAGCTTTAGTTGATATTATAATATTGTATTATACATATTGAATGGTTATTTTAATATAATATTACGATTTTATTTAGTCATAAAATCTAAACACACCCAACCATAATTGGCATAAATATTAGGTTCAATATAATAAACGATATAGTTTTTTTTTTCAGTGATATCACAATAAATATCTGAATGTAATCACTGTCGGCTTATAAAACTGTTCGTGCACAAATTATTCTTATATTTGTGAAGTTAATACTAAAATAATGAAATAAATTGTCAACGAATTATTGAGATTTTCTTTCGTCATAAAACTGTTATCAGGTATTAAATTCAAGCACACTATAACAATATATTATAATTATACTTCTGAAATATTTTTAAGATATAAATACTGATTTTCAGTTCACTGTAATCGACATTGAGAGTCATAAAACGGCTCTTAGAATACCCAAAAATCAGATAACTTTAAAGGTTTATATTAAATTATTGTATTTAAATTGTTTTTATTACTGATAAAAATAAAGAAATCTTTTATATACTTACGAGAGTTAAACAAATAACTGGTTGTAAATATTAGAGGTAGAAATTCGTTTTAATAAAACTTACAAATTAAATCATGATAAAAAGATAAAATAAAAGGTATACTGATATTTTGTGATGTTAATATAAAATATTATTTTATTAAAAATTGTTCAATATTATAGTGTATACAAAATAACGTGAATTCTGAGTTAAAAACTATTAAATTACCTTTGATGTAGATTTGTTTCCAGACAAGTCCAACATTTTGACCACCTTTTTTACGATTAATGATAAATATTTCAATATTCATACTGTTTTTGATTTTAAAATATAGTTTTTAGTTACCTAATCCTCCCGATTTCACCATTAGACCAACGTGGTAGGTAGTGACTTTTATTATTCGGGGTTTTCTTCTGTATTCACCATATTGTTATTTGAAATATTTACAAAATAATAACACAGTACACAAAAATATTATAATACTTCTATATATGATACATATAAACAGTTAATATTACTGAAAACTAAAGAATATTTTTTTTATTCCAAACAAGAGAAAAACATATTGCATTATACAAAATATATTTTTATTAAAACTCAATATTTTCTTTTGGGAAGACGCAGCCAGTAAAGCTTCCAATAATAAAGACCCCGGTAAAAAGTTTCGGTATGACTTTAAAAATTAAACGCTGGGAAATTCCACCTTTGTTTCCCATTCGTCGCCCCCTTTTATAATATTACACAATACCATCTAATATTGTCTTCATTTTTGACATTTTGACATTCGGAAGTCCCTGTATGTAACAGCTATTATAGTTAACTGTACATATTTATGTTTAGTTTTTCTGAGAAAAACAATCACTGAATCATGATTCTGTTTTCAACGTCAAAAACACAACACCGTTCGGCTGGCTGTTAACTTCTTGCTCACCCCATAACGCGTTGTTTAACATCGATATTGAAGAAATATGAAACGTGTGTTTGTCTATAGATTATGAACGATTCCCGGCACGTTGTTTTATCTTAACGTTATATATTTTTTAGCGTAGCCGGGGAATGATTTCTTTACTGATTATTTTATACGACCTTTCAAAACTGAATGATTACGCACGACTCATTTCATTTTTAGGCCAATGAAAAATAAAACAGGAAATAAGTGTGCACACTTCGTTCCACCGAGGGGAAAAAAATACACTGATTATGGTAATTTTTGGCTTTTCATCGTGTGACGCTGGGAGATTTTATTTTTTATATTTATAACAGTCTCCTTGCTTTTTGCACATAAATTCTCAAAATCAACAATTTTTCTTTTAGCCGTTTTACATTTTATTATTCATTTATTTTTCATCAAACGGTTAAATTTCCAAGCGACCGGTTGAATAATTCTAAGTGCTCGTACAGTATAATATAATATGCCTACCTATCACAAGCCGAAGAGTAATGCGCGTAAGTCACATCGCCGTCGCCGCACGACGGCCAACGCATACAAAGTCGATTTGTCCGCATCGTAAAAAAATTCACACGGCCGCAGTTTACGCGCAATATCGATCTCGTATGTACACGGATAGGTGCTACGATAATAATATTTTTTAGATAAATACACGGCGTGCCCGTGGATATCATTAAGACGACGACGCGCGGTGTTTGCGCGGTGCGCGAATATTATAATATGTGGACGCGTGCAAATAACGGACGTATAAGGTGTGGTGTACATAATAGCGTACCCACCTACATATATGCATTTTTAATGGTCGGTTTTTCCGTAGGACCGTCGCAGATGCAATTTAGGAAAAAGATTTAAATTCAACTGCGCCGCGCAGAAACCTAGCCGTGATTAACCGTAAACCATTACGCGCAGTTCTCCGGAAAGTTATACGCGTGAGTACTATTAACTCACCCGCGATAATAAATCACACCGTCGACGTAATCGTTTGACCCCCAGACCCGACGCAACCGCGCCGTACCACACCGCTACATACTAATATAATGCGATATCCGTCGGCTCGCTAGAAACCGTATCGAGCCCGCTGCGGTGAACACCAAGTGTGTTTCGCGCGTTGTTGTATTTCTGTGCGTAAAATAGCAGCAGCGTTCGTCAACGTCGTTATGACGTTACACACGACCCACCCGCCGCGCCGCGTGTATAAAAATACCGATATAATGTTATATGGAACAGTCGGCCATCGGAAATGCGTTTGCGAATGCAAAGATGATGATCGGTACGGTGATAATAATATGACGTACTACGGTTGCAAAACGACCGGTCGTTTTTAAATCTTGACCGGTTTTGTGAAAACCGAGCTCCACTTATACACTTGTTAGTCAAGCGCAATGATTTATTATTGTTTTAAAATTTAAATACACCCTTCCCGGCGGTTTATCCTGTTCCCGTATCTCTCTCATATATATATATATATATATATATACCGGGGATAGCCAACTGAAAGTGACTCGAGGGCCATTTTTCAAAACTTAAAATACTTGCAAGCCACTATTAAAACACTATTTTTTTTAAACGTATCGTCGCATTTATCGTTAAAAACTAATTAACTCTTCTCACAATATCTGTACATAAATATGCTTATAATAAATCGAGAAAAAAAATATATATAGAGAGAGAAAATTTGAATTTGTATAGCATTACAAATCGTTGATTAATTAATAGGCATAATTAAAATAAACGTATAAACAATTATGCTCTATTCGAATATAAATGGTAGATTATGAAATAAGTAATTCCAATAATCATATTTGTATTTAAAAAATAAAAATAAACTATAAATATTGAAAATTGTTATTAACGTATGGTTAACATAAAAAAATCTATAGCGAATTCAGAGGAATAGTATCTGTGATCGTTTAGAAAATACACCGAAAAGCCAATTGCTCCTTTAAGTTTTATTTTTATGTTTTTTTTTTTTATTATTTGCTGTTAACCACGTTTTTATTTACAATTATTTAAATGAAATCTTAAAAAAAGTGTGAACCGCGATGTATGCCTGTATACCGCCGTTTATCGTTTCAGAACGCCTGCTGTTGGAAGTATGTAAACGTCATTGCACACATCGTAGAATACGTCAATAGTCGTCGATCGTCACCCGCAGAGATCGTATTTTTTACTATATATTCCAAACACTTTGTCGGCACGTAATATACGAGTCGTGCAGTTAAGTACACATCGAGTCGAAGATGAGCGTTTTTATTCCAAACCACATGAAAATACGATTTATGTTGGTATTCATAAAATCATGAGCATTGCTTGAAAATCATTTTTTTTTAGTCTTCGTTTAAATTCTTTTGTGTTTATAATAATGGTGATCATAAGAATATCGATTTAATTAAATGTACCACTTGAGTATAAATAAGTGTATTGATCCTTATTTTTTTTTTACAAATACCACGTTCCGACTACCTATAGTATGATAAAATAAATAAATTTGTTTAACACTCACTGATATGTTTGGTTACTAGTTTAGATTTTATCAATAATAATATAATACTAGCTGTTTTCAAAAAGTTAATTTAACAATCTAAATACGACTGAAGTGTTATACTTTAATCGTAGGTATTTAAATAGTGAATTTAACAGATAACAATAGAACACTAAGTTATATTAAAAATATCTTTAATATCCTTGATGGAATTGCATGTTTAAAAATCGTACAATTATTTTAAAGTGTTACTTTATAATATGGTTTTTGAAAATTCGTAAAAATAACTATAGCTTATTTGATTAAATATTAATTTTGAGATTATTTGGTTATATAAACTTAAACTAATACTATATTTCAGCAAAATATTTGAGATTGACTTCACGTATTTTTTACAACCAAATCTTTTTCAAAAACATAACATTTTGACGTAGTTTATAATATTATAATAATAGGTAATATATTTTGCAATAGCTTTTACAAAAAATGCTTTTGAAAGTCTATACTATTGTATATATACATAATATATATTGTCTATGAAAATTACTGCCGTTAATTAAATAGGTCAATTAGTTATTGCTACTTATTATTTATTTTTTATTAATATCGTATTTTCTTATAGAAATGAAAGAATTTAATTCAATATTAATTGCTCCTAACAATGAAGTTTGTCGTGAGTATATAAAAAACAATTGTAATACTCAATTATATTTAAATTATAGTTATTGAAATAAAAGCGTTAATTTTTTTTTTTAGTATAAAACAAATGCGATAAAATACGTTATACTCGCGATCACGTAAGTTATTCTCATAGGAAGCAAACCGTTTCCTGTCGTTTAATACACAAAGGTATTTTACCTGGACGGTGAAGAGTTGTCGACAAAGGTTGAATTTAGCCATTTTCCGTTGATAAGCAAACTGTTTGTTTAAAAGTCAGTTGAAAAGTGTGTGGAAAGTTTGAATGACTTGTGCAGTTGCAGCGTAAATATAATGTTTGAATGCCGTCAACAATTTCCAGGCCGCCTCGAAAAACGCACCCATTATTTTCGAGCGTGTTCAACTGCTGTTGTTGTGTTGGTCGCCAAATTTCGTAGTGATATTAAAAAAAAAAATGTATATGACGTGTATGTTTTAACAAGAATAAATATATTATTTACGAATACCATATGCAAGTGACAATTCGTGACAATTACAATAATTGCCGTTAAATCTAGCAGCTTTTTTACATGCAGAGCCGCAACACATATTTTAACCCTTCGCGCATTAGGTATATATTATATTATTTTGTGTGTGTAATACACGTTTGTTTATACACACATGTCTGTAATGCCAGTAATACTGCAAAGCTCCAATATGAAAGACCACGTACTACGTAGATAATTGTTTGGTAATCGTATTACTTATGATCAATCTGACACGCGGTTACAACTGACGAATGCGATTAACAAAAAAAAAAAAAAACCGTCTTTTCGACCGTTATCGAATTTACAACACAAGAACATAATATATTTCAGTGAAGTAACGATTTAGAGTAGTATGAAGGGTAAAAGGCTACGGGCTTATAGGCCATTGTCCATTAGTATACGAGGGTATCTATAACTTTCAAAATATTATTCAATATAATAAAAAAATGTATAATAATACTATTTAAAAATAGTTGCAATTTTGATATAATTTTCACTATTCTAGTCGTCATATACATAATAATGGGTACATATAACTAAATTACTGTTTTTTTTTCCATGGACCTTTTAAATCTTATAGTTACGCTATTGAACACTGCTGTATAGATTTGCATAATGATAAATAAAATATATATAATTATATAAACCAGCTGGGATGGAAAACCAAAGGCACTCGTGCCAAAAGTGGCACATTGGCCAAATGTTAACGGCACGCGAAAATGTTTTTATTTCGTCGTTTAATCTTCCATTTAATGGGAAAAAAATAACTCACATTTTCCGCAAACCACAGTTAACTTATTTCACTATATGAGTAGGTATTTCAAATCAATACAGAAGAATACTACATTGTTGGGTGAAGCTAATCCTACTTGTGTTTCAATAAAACGTTTAAGACTGTCAAAATACATAACTGATGTTAGACAATTTTAACGAATTTTCTTAAAAACCCATCATCTACAGAACATCTTTTAGGTAAGTATAAGTACCTATAAACATATTACTGGCACATGCAATTTTTTTTTATTTAAAACTTTGATTACAAAATGTTGGCACGTGACCCATAAACGGTTCACTATCCCTGATATATATATATAAATGTAAAACATACATAAGTACCTAAATGTTTTTATTATATTATATAGATTATGTTATATATTATAATGCGTGTAGTAATATGTTTGCATATGCATATATTGTTCTATTATTTACAATGACATTGTGTCTAGTATCATATTGTTATATATTTATACATCAATACCCATAAGTACTGCATTACGTTAATGAACACGTGTTCGGTAATTGTAGACAATTACATTTATGGGACAATATAAAATTAATCGTTGTGCAGTAACTGCTTTCCCAAAATGTTATTATATTAGACGTTTGCATAGTAGATAGTATTGTAATACCAGCTATGTTATGTTAACCGCAATAATAATATGCCTTTACTTATCAATTATACGCATACTAATGATTATATCGATGTTGATATAAATTAAGCTCCGTGCAGTTAGGTAAGTATTGTGATGATATTGGTCGTTTATAAAAACTGGTTAGTACTATAATATTACAACTAATTGTAATAGTACAAAATACACTCGTTAGATGATGGTATTAGATTGGCAGATTGCGTGTAGAAATTAATATCTCTCTTATTAGCTACAGTATTAGAAATATGAAAATTTAAGCAACTCTAACGTCTCTAACCGACTAATTAATTGTGTCGCATTGGTTTTTGCGACATCACAACATTATGATATAGATACACATTTATAACACTTTTGAAATATTTCAAAGACAATTTGATGCTGTATAAAATGTGTACTCAACAGCCATTTTGCCATTACGACATGAAACCTATATTTTAATGGGCACTTTAAAAAAGTAAACAAATTATTAATAGCAGACACTTTTTAATTCCCCATAAAAGTAGACATATAATTATATAATTAATTTTTAATAATGAACAGTCTTAATAATGGATATTCGCAATAGTGGACGTAAACAATACGAACTGGTCCTGTTTTTAAAATAATATCGAAACTAGGTATTATAACAATAATTAATTTATCTTATATTATTGTGCCATACGACCGATACAATTTTAAATAAATTACCATGTTCATTGTACAATACAAATTACCTTGGCTTAATTATCTCCCCGTTTAATGATCAAAAATTATTGAAGTGTAAAATGTCGTAAACATCAGTCGTAAGTGTTCTAGTGAAGACATTACACATACTATATAGGACAATTTACGTGAATATATAACGTGCGTTTATGCAAAATAGACAACGACAAAATAATAACAGATTTTTTTAAAGATTATTTAAAATAATATATGATATTTCATTCTTATATATATACATTATATAGGGATCTATAAAAAACATTATTTTTTTTTATCTGGACTGTCCACTATACAGAAGTTTCACTGAATATTTTAAACTCTTTGCCAACAAACAACAGTAAAACCATGGGTTAATGATTTTATAAAGTGTGATATTATATTGTCCTCTAACACGTTCACACACCGCTAAATAATAATAATGCGCATATCACATTTTTTTTTTTTTTTTTTTTTTAATGTAGTTATCCCTCGGTACCTACCACCTAGTTAATGTTGTATTATCTGGATAACATTGTAAGGTCAACATTTAGGATCAAAGACGTTGATTAAATAATACTATTAATTTAATGTTTAAATTAACTAAATAATATATTAAATACAGCCAAGAGGTGTGGTTAATGTGCAAATATTAACCAGTCGATGTCAGCATAAACCGTTGTGAACTGTATAATACGAATACATCATTGTTATGTAACAATGTTATTTGACCTAACAGATAATGCATAATATTAAAACATGTTTATTAACGTGTGGTAAAAAATTTGTAAGTACAAGACCTTTTTAATCGTCAATTTTTGCAAAAAAAAAAAAAACAAAATCAATAATTTTTTGGTCTGTTGTAGAAAAAATTATATGAAAAATGTATTTTTAGCTTACAGCAATTTAGTAATTTCTAAGACTAAGCTTTTATGCTTACAACAATTTATTCAATTTTAAAAAAAAATTGTATTATTTCATTTTAGATTTGTTTCAAGTATACAATTTTAATTCTTCTTTCTAGGGTATTTTTACGATTCATGTCAATTTTTACACGCAATTTATAAGTTATTATTTTTTTCATTACAGCTGAATGGCTGTTTTATTTTTAATTATTTGAAAACACTTATCTAAATAAATGAAATATGATTTTATCAATAATATCACTAAATATAATTAATCCGAATAATTGTATATTATGATAGTATAAATGAAAATATAGCTCTTCAGGTCCAACAGGATTACCCACTTTTCCTTTTTGGCTTGAAAATTCATAAGCCGATTTTGCTCCAAATTAGTAACACAATTGTGCAAAACACACCAATCCCTTTTTACCTTATAAAATCATTACTGAATCATAATCTGCTGTGTGATGCATACAAATGTTGAGAAAATTATTAAATTGAAAAAAATATATTGAATTATATAAAAAAAATACTACAGGAAACATTTTTCGATAGAAAAATATAAACTAATAATATAAAAATAAATAGAAAATAACCTTTGATTTTTCATACTTCTTTGGAATTACAATTATACATTTTAGCCACCAACATAATTTTCTTTTATTCTTCTCAAAAATAAAATATATTATTACGAATTAAAAAATATTATATTTAATTTTTATTTATATTATAATTAATTTTTAATTTTTATTTATAGAATTATATAAACAATTAGGTAGTAAAATGTTTTACGATAAAATGCAGTGAAATATATGCTCAAACGGTGTATAAATTTACGATCTAGTGTTTAATTTGGAAACATATATTTTCATTTCAATTCCGATCATCCCACCTGTTGATTATAATTTTGGACCCAAATATTTTGAGGATACTTATTGCGTTCGAAATTATAATCAGCATGTAAGATGCGTTAGAAATGTTAGAATATAAAGTAAGGCTAATATAGGTATTTTGTATTGTAGTAGCAGTGTACATTTTTTTAAACCCTAGTTTTATTCTTTACTATCAATATAAAAGCACTCGTACAATATGGTATTTACCGTGATTTTATGTTGGTTTAATATATTACGTATCAGATATAATATGAAATTGACCTTATCTTTATGACACACTATTGATGTTTTGTCAATTGTCAAAAAACAGTGTGCAGAGGCTATTCATATACTCGTATATATAGTTACTCCTTAAATTGTTGAGAAATGAATCAAACAAATTGTCTGTATATAGTATAGCGCCACCACTCTTTGTAGTTGTGCTACTAATATGCTATTAAATATTCGTGTTTTAATTATATATTTGTTTTTAAATGTCTCTAGAGAGCTTCTATCGTTTGAATTCAAGTTAAAATAAAAAATATTAATATACATATGTATATTAATATTTATATTCCCGTCATATTTCATTGAAATATACTTGTATAATTATGCTTATGCCTTATATAAACAACTTACTTTATAATTACTAGTAAGGTATTATTCTGATATAACTTTTATACTTTGAAAATACGTCTTTCCAATATAAAAGATATACTTTAACAACGATTGATCACCGACAACAATATTGATCGTTTTTTATTGAAGGTCTTACAACTCACAAATACTATAATACCTGTGTTGTTTGTTGGTATTGGTGAAAATAAATATTTGCAGTATACGTTTACTTAATAATATTTTACGTTAAGTTGATTGGGAATAATCTTCATTGAAATATAAAAAGAAACCACGATCTTTCGCGAATTTCAAATCATTTTTTTTTAAACAAAAATGTCCGAGAAAATCCGGCTTAAACAAAAAGTGCAGGGGGAAAAATGCCAATTTGGAAGACACCCAGTGAGGAATGGGGAAGAACACAAACACTCTACCGTAAATCCTAAAGTCTTATTTTTAATCCTGTGAACTATATCATGGTATGTATATACATAGTAGGTATACATATATATATATATTTTTTTTACGTGTTCCTATGAAATCGTTTCTGACTAGATTTGGGGAGTTTGCTCAGGAGGTTTTTTTATGTTTATAGTTCCGTGGTATGAGATTGGGGATTTACAATTTATTTACCTGGGTTTATATACTGTTTACCTTTGAAATTCATCTAGCTGCCAAGTGCCAATCTCATAATATAGTTCATAATATAGTTTTAAAGAATAAAGTTCATTTTAAATTACAAAGTTAAGTTTTTTTCACAAAATTTCGTAACATTCAAACTTGACATAAGATAGAGTGAGCAACGTCAATTTTATATCGCACGAACGCAAAAAAAAAAAGTTGTTTTATTGAATATAAGTGAAGATCAACAATTATTATAGACGGCTCCTCGACGGCGAAGTCAAATAAGTCTAACTTTGAAAATTATAATGTTGGTTAATTACTAGTTATTTAATTTCATTAGCTCTGGTACATTATCTTTTAGACTTACGGAACGCATGCTATTATAACTAGCTAGGACTATTAGAATAATGACCTAATTATTTTAATAACTTTGTTGGGTTAAAAAATTGTTTATATTAATGAAAAGAAAATTACCATTTACAGTGAGACGTGGTTCTGAAAAATAAACTGACTTATTAATTTAAACGCATGCAATAAATTATATAGGTTTTAAACAAGCACGTTTAAGCGACCTGGTGGTTGATAAAAACAATTTTTTTACACAAAACAAAAAATATAATTCCACAGAATAATGCTTGGAAATATTAAAGAGTTGCTTTAAATGCTAATCAATTTGAACTCAGAAGTTGCGTTATGCAGTTATTAATGTCATTAGTGAAACTTAAGAAATAGTGGCATAGCCTGGATTTATTAGTTGCAAAAGAGGAAGGGATGGAAGCAAAAAGAAACCTAAATTACATGTTTTTCATTAAATGTCAACTGCTTTTTGTAAAATTTAAATATGCTGTTCTTACTTAATAAATTAAATATAATTTAACTGACTAATATTGTAAATATTATTATTATTACCATACTTAAAAAAAAAATTTAATTTAATTAGTTCGATTAAATTAATTGAATAATCGATGTATTATAATATATCAATAAATTATAATTCATGGACCATGTTACTAATAAACCCAATTTTTATAAATATTTTAAAGTGTGGGAGGAGCAATGAATACATTGATTTTACATTATATATAATCTTATAAATTTCATCAAAATCATAAAAACCCACTTGCCCACCTTTTTTTCTAATATTAGTTTCATATTTTTAAGGTGCACATCATTGGAATACCCACTAATTAATAAAATAATTAATATTACTTTGCAATCAGTAGATATTTTATAGCACGATTAGGGTTTATATCGTAATAATCCATAATCTCTGTAAAAAAAAAAAAGGAAGTGTTCCTGTAGCAACATCCATAAACACACAAATGGCAACATGTGATAGTAATAATATTTTCTACCTAAAATAAAAATTAAATCATTATTCGCCATGTTATTGGTAAAAATAATTTAGGTCCACAGATGTTTTCGTTGAATTGTGTATCAAACTTTATGGAATCAAATGGATATATATCATTATATTCACCATAAATGTTAAAAAATAAAATTCATTTTAAATGATATATATATGTGCAATAAGCGTATCGGTAAAAAATTTAATTCGCGATTTTCAATTAACATCATATAGTTTAATTATTTATGGGTTAGAATTGATTTCTTGTCAATAGCAAACTTGGCCAAAACGAATGGTCGATTTCATATAATATATATTTTTAATTGCCCATATTATATTATTATTATTAAATCATGATGTTGTATTAAATCTTATTATACCTCGTGTATAATACTATTATAGTTTAATATTTTGTTTGTACTAATTTATTGCAGTAAGCACTTGTCTCTCTAAGTATAATTACAGATCTGTCACTCCCACGCCACAGTTTGGATCTTCGACAGTGAACGTTAGGTATTTTAAATTTTAATACACATTTTTTTCTCAATTATTTAAAAACGAAAATTAGGTAAAAATGTAAAACCGATAACATAATTATTATGATAAACTCAATACATATTTCTGTTAATAGGTATTTATTGTCTACCACAATATATATACCATAATATATTATATAATATTAGCAATGGACATAATAATATAATTAGTAGTATAACATCCAATTATATCAATAATACTAAATATAGACTAATATTGATATGTTTTTTATAACATTATGTTTTGTAAGATATTTACATCAAAAATATTTATTTTATACTTAATGCATTGCCTCTTTTTCGACTTTCGCTTGCAACTATACGGGGTTGGACGTGCTTACCCTTTCGATCACACGTCTATGCATCTCTCTTTTTTTCTAACCTTATATTTTTGTATAATCTGCTTTTATCTTTCTCTTTCTCTTCTCATTAATTTCCATAGCAAAAAATAACCATTCCCACTTCCTCCAAGTCATCTCTCTCCATGACATACCAAACCATCATAAACTATATTATTCTTCCTAATTTTGTGTGTCCTTATTCCTTAATTAATTATTAATTTTTTTTTTTTTTGTTTATTATTATAACCTTTCCTCAGTAACTCCATATATCAATTTTATAATTATCACATTTTCTATACTCATCATCTGTTCTATTTTATTGTCCACTGCCTAACATTTCCATGTTTTATGTTAGTTATATTGATTGGTCAACGGCACATTATTATATTTTTAATACATTTCATTATAATAATAAAATAATCATACCATATTATTATTACCAAAACAAAATATTAATTTTAAAATGTTTATAATGATTAAAGTCATAAATCTTTATTGATTTTGTCAATTTAATCCTAATCTAATATACATAATATATATATATATATATAAATTATTTGTTTAAGATAAATAATTTATAAATTGGATAATTTCAATAAAGCGTAAATAACTCATTATATACGTACAATGTACATTGTACATCACAATATGTTGGCAGATATTCAAAAAAATATTATTATTATTACTATTATTATTTGATTAACTGTTTCAATATGGTTAATATCTTTACTGTGTTACAATAACGATATAGAAATATAGCTATGTACGTTAATTATCTTGTTTATAAGTTGTCTGGTCAACCTTTGTGGTCTTATCTATGAGACTATAATAAAGGTATGTTGCGGTAGGTGTGGTTTTAATATTGTTTTGCTGGTTTCTTCGCCAATTTTAAAAATGGAGAACTCCTTCGATTATATTTAGTATGTCATTGGAGTTTTCAAATTGATTTGTTATCCGCGTTGAAAGGTGGGGTAATCTCTTATTATTGTGAATTACCTATTTATTTGAACTAATTGAACTAACGTTTGTTTCTATGAATGGTACGTCATGAAAATGATTTTAATCATTTATTATTTTGCTAAATTCTGTTCTAAATTTAATCATAGAAATTGAAATAAAAAAGTGTCTTGATTACGATATTATAGTCGGGCACCAGCACATATCCTATGAACAATCAATAAAGTCTTATTAATCATATAAAGTATATTTAGATATAGATTTCGAACCAACATTAATATCACTCAATCTATATGTCATTTATGCATTATTGAAGCTATAAGTGATTCAACCATAATAAACGTTTAACACAGGTCTCAGACAAATTACATTTAATGTAATATACTACTTACATTAATTAATTGGTTTACTACGGAGGCCAATAAATTATATAATTTTCGTAGAAATCCTTGAAATTACGTTCAAACACTGACTTCGTGTATCGTTATTCCCATCTGTTATCACTGATTATGCCAATGGTTAAAAGCTTAATTATTATACAGTTCATTGTAAAAAATCTATTATTGAGTGTCGGATAATCAAATAACTTATTAATTTATTGGTGACGATTTTTAGGTCCTCTGACCTTTTTCAGTGAAGAATCTAAAAACTAAAATTATATAACATTCTAACAAATTATTATTGACCGTAGTCATAATAGTTAAATTAAATAAATAAATAAAACAGCTTGTTGAAAATCAAATCAAATCAATAATTGTGATACAAATTAGAATTACATATAAATAATAATAATAATAATATTATGAATGGTATGTTATGTGAATTATACATTTTAAATCTTTTGAAGTTCGAATATATATTATTTTGATAGGTATACATTATAGTCACCCAGACCTAACCTAAAATACCAGTTATATCACCTAAGAAAAAGTTAAGTTGGGCATTAATAAGTTAAAAATTAAAATTAAGTTAATATTAATAGTGTTAAGTAAATCGTTACTTTTTTATTTATAAATAACAGCATAATTCTATATTATTTTATATTAAAACTGTTGTATCAATATTCTATTTCTATAATGTTAATAACCAATACAAAAAACCCGTTATTATTTTGTACAGTGTTTATGTAGTTATTTCCGAAAGTCATTTTTATATCACTCTAATAATTAATAATAACTGCTTTATATATATCTATATATGATATATAATAAGTTACTCCACTTTGCTTACTAGTTTTAACAATTGTTTTTTTTTAAAAGACGTGTCATGTGCTTGAGCGTTGAGTAACTATTTTTCTACTATTTTACAGATTAAAAAGCCAAATTTTATCTTTTAATGAAATTAATTTTGTGAACAATTATCTATTGATTTTTTGATTTTTAACTAAATGGAGTTATAACAATTAATAAATTAACATTTACTTAATTTGTTATTTCCTGTTTATTAATTATCTATCTAATGACATAAGTAAAATATAAGTTAATTGTCTAGCTTTGGAAAATAATGTCTGTCCACGCACACACATCAATATATATATTTACTACTAGACTACCTGCAGGATATTCTCTAAATCGCTGACGAGTATTTACGGGACTTTTCATTTTTAATCGATCCCGAAGTAATAACAACTAATCGCACGATCGTGGACGCTGCGTGATTTGACCCTGGCGGCTGCTGCTGCAGTTATCGAAGCGAACCGATTATTGTTCCTGTCCGCACATAGTACCACCCATAGAGTTCCAATCGGAACGATAAACGTTTTACGCGGTTTACAGATTAACTATATATTATATTGTCGTAATAGCTACTCGCGACCAATCGACGAAATTTAATGGAATCTCGCGAATACTCACAGTTCGGCGAATTCCTGTATCCGGCGGCGACGGTGATGCGCGCGTGCGGTAAATACTGTAGAGCGATATATTTTTTCCACAACTCAAACCATACTTATATATATATATATATATCGGTGTGTGTGCGCGCCATCGTCTTACGGGTCAATTATTAGTTTTATTTTTTTTCTAAAATTGTTATTTATAAAATAATAAGTGCCATCATGCGCGTATTTGGAAATAAAAAAAAAAGATTGTTGGTATTATTTATTTGGTAGTTTTATTTTTATTTTATCATTATTGAAAGTGCTCCTAATTTTTGATTTTGTATTCTGATGCACGCTCGAATCGATGTTATATTCTAAAATTATTATTTTAATATGTAGTTTAATTTTAAACAAGATTGCGGCAGGGGTTTTTAATACACCATAGAATACGCGCGGCGCTCCTCTAAGTATATTATATTATAATCTTTAAATGCTTGTATACATAATATATACATAATTAACTATACTATACAATGGTAAATTATGTTCATAATTTATCAATATTTATGCATAAGCATTGGCTGTTAACGTAGGAGAAGAAGCGATGTAAAATGTTTTATTTTGTCTAGCGAATATATAGTAATAATATAGAAATAACTGAAATAAGTGTATAATGATATAAATACAAATATTATATCTGTATAATTTATATGCACTGTGCAGTGTAAATCAAAAAACAAAATAGTGAATTAAAAAAATCGAAAACAATTTAACAAAACTGAATTATCGTGGAAAATAACCGAAATATTCAATTAGTTTATGGAATTGTTTTTAATCGGAACACTTTTTTATTGCCAAGCAACAAGCCAGCAAGCTCTAAATATTTAGTGAGCAAAAAAAAAAATAACTTACAAATTAAAAATTAGAAATTAACAAACTTTAATTTATATCTATAAAGTATGTGACAAAATTCAATATATTTTGTGAATACAAATAATATAAATATATCTTATTTCGCAGTCTTATATTTTGTAACAATGTAAACTTTCCCTTTATATTTTTTCTCACTATTTTGTTTTTTCCAATTTAGTATTATATATTTAATAATAATATACTTGCTACGTCCTATATAGTCGCCAGAAGAGAATGTTTCCAGAAACAAATGTCGGAGTTGTGAAGATTTCAATAACGATTTATACGTTTTCACTAGTTTAATATCACGATTTCACATGATTTCATATGCAATTTTGTCATTGCATTTGCTTGTTATATTTAAAGTCTAGAGAAACAATATTCTGTATATAAATTATATATGCAATTATAATAAAGTTCAATAACATTTTTTTTTTTTGAAAAAATGGAATGTAAAATATATAAGTTAAATTTATGAACTGTGGCAATTTATAGTGCAACCGTTTAAAAATGTTTTAGTATCAAATGAAGAGCTTTATGCATAAAAGCTTAAGAAATTGTCTACAAAATGTAGTATGATTTCAAAGTATATTTCTGATCATAAGAAGCCATAATAATATCAAACAACAATATATAGTACCTAAAGTATAAAATAAAGTCATGTTTTTTCATGAGATATTTTTTCAAACAGCAGTGCGAGTCATCTACTGTACAAAGCGATATGTCGTTATGTTACAATAATACATTGTTTAATACTTTATGATTATTTGGTGTGTAACATATTACTTTAAAAACTATGCGGTATCGTGTAAATAAAAATACGAATTTGTGGAATTGTGTAGTATATAAATGTTTGTTAAAATTTTAATAAATAAATTTAGTGAATTAAAATTAATTTAAAATCGCAGTATCGTGTTACCCGCTGTTACAGTCACATGGTGATGCAAAACCATCGTTGTTTTTGCAGAAATACAAAAACCGAGAGCATCGCATTCCCAATAATAAAAAAACACCACTTCGGGCGCGTCGCTATATTATTATATTGTCATCGTCCGAATGCCGAGCAACGGAGCAATTAATGTGATAAAATATAATGACGGTGGTACCGAAGCGATTAATATTGTCAGACTTCATTACATTATTATATCGCAGACTCCGCTACTAACGTTGCGACGGTTCGACCTCTATTACAGCTGCACACAGTGCAACCGGTACATCTACCTTGCATAGCATAACAATTGTATAATAATTATACCAATATTTGAATATGCGTATAATAATGATGATGATAATAATAATAACGACAATGCTTATACAATTTAATTAAATTGTATTACGGCCATATGCCATACACATTTCGTTTTCGTATAATTATATAGTATTTTTCATTTATTTCGAGTGGCGGAAATTGTAAATAAATTTTTCTGACGACGTACGAGCTCAATAAACAGCGTCAGCATTAGGTTTTTTTCCTACCTAGGCAATTCTAATTATTTACGATGCCTTATTCAAATGTTTATATTTTGGAGAGATGATGGTTATATACAATAAAGAAATTAATTTTTTAACGATAAACCCTTGTTTTTATTTTAAAAAAATAGTACAAGTCATATTTATAAACGACGTTATCGCATATATTAACAATAAGTATTTATCTATACATTGAAAAAATATTATATAACTTCAAAATTAATAACGTATTAAATTAGATTTATATTTTTTGAATCTTTTCTAGTGTAAAATCAGTCAATACATTTTTGATTTCAATGTTTTTCATCACTTTTTTCAATAGAAATAGTAACAATAATACAAGATCACTTAATCTTTCTTGCATCCATAGAATATCTCAAACATTTGTTAATTATTTTTAATTTAGAAAATTAAATTAAATTTAAATTTTTTAAACTTCTTTTTCACCTGATGCTACCGATACAGGCATCGTTGAATATAATTAAATCAATTTGGTTCATTCGAAATTTGTTGCCCCTAAACTATAGTGCCGCCCTAAGGAGCTGTCTATTTTGCTACCGCATTGGGCCGGCCCCGTAAGTAAATATAATATATAGTACTAATAAAACGATAACAATAATATAATATAAACAACCATATTATAATGGCATCTTCTACACAGCCGAAGATTATTATAGATCAATATTAGTGCGTATATGCGTGTATTCCGCCGCCGGGTAATCTGACATTCGACATTCGATTATAATAATATTGTATTTGTATACCTACTACACTCGAGTTACACACATACGCACACGCGATATTGGCATGTCGTACCCACATAATATTTTCTATATCATATGATGCGTGTACACTATACATAAACATGTGCGTATAGCGTATACAATAACTTGATAGTACGTATACTGCTATGCACACGGTGATAAAAATACGGTTAGGATTTCTATGGAATGAAAAAAAAACTAGTGATCGTTGTAAAATCGAAAACGTTCCGCTCGGAATCTAAAAAAAAATATTCACGTATTCAAAACATTGTAATAAAACAGTGTTTTTAGTTTTCAAAAATTCCTTATTGGATCTTATAAATAATACATATTATATATCATATCGTGATTTAACTGTAAATGCGTTTTCCAGTAAATAAATCGTAATGGAGATACTTTTAATCACTGTACTTTTTTGTTTGACGGTAATGTCTTGTTTTCTTCCCGATACTGACACGTCTTTTAGTATATATATATATATTATAACATAATAATATATACCTTTATTGTTTTGTTTACGTGCATTTTTGGTGTATACAGATGAAATATCCGCATTTTGTTGAGATATGCAAAAATATGCAAAATAAAAAATATACGTATACGCGATTCGATATGACGCGATTTATTGGTACCATTAATCGAATTTGTTATTGGATGTTGGGATGTTGCCGCAAGAATAAAAAAAAAAATCAAACGCGTGGTGATAAATTATTGTTTTATCGCGATCTATAGACACGCGTGTTAGAAAATAAACAATTTACAATTTTGTTTTGATTTTAAGTTAAAATGCCGTGTTAAATTACAAAATATTATGATACGCATTCCGTAAATATTTTAGTTATTGCCTGTATCACGATGAAAATTTTATTTACGTGCCTGTGGGCCGTAGTCCTCGTCATGGTGTCGTCACAATATGTTTCGGTTCGACTTACCCGACGCACGAGTTTTCCGGCCAAACGAAATATAATCTCGAAACGAATGTCTCACGCAATGTAGATTATTGGAGTCGCGTCTCGAAGACTTGCGCTCGTCTCTGGTATAATAATATTAATATTATCATTATATTATTGTAAATTGTATAGAAAACGCTATCGTTTATTAAACGATAACGGATTTAATGATGTCAGCCGTATTATAATGATACATTTTACAGACGATTTTATCGAAATATTAATTAGAATATTGCTTACATCAAAAACATAAGAACGTAACGGTTCGTCTTCAATGAAAACCGTACGAGATATCATTACATCAGTCCGGTGTCATTAATTGTAACGATTTTGATATTGTTGGGACATTTGATGCCATAACGTGTCCTTGTTTGTTTTTCATACCGATTATGGTGACTTGTCGTACTATAGTATCAACATTATCAATATACCATTAATAGAAACCGGAAAACCGCAAGTCTCGTATTTATTTTCGGTTATACTTTCATTGTTAGTCAGATTATTACAGATCACTGTATAGGTTAAAAAGTTTCTATTAAAAATAATATCTGTTATAGTCCTCAAATAATGATAAGACAAATAGGTATACATTTAAGTTAAATCAAAAGTCAATAATATTCAGTGTCGCCTTCTCTTGCGCCAGATCGTTTTCAAAATAATATAAATAATAATAATTACTACATTCGTTTTAGCGGTGCGCCCGACTCTCAGTCATTATTGTAGGTACCTTCCACTAATTGAATTTTTGTTGATGCCCTTCTTTTTTTGCTCGCCACTGACTTTCTGTATTGTTGCTTCACGCGTGACCAAAATAATTAATATTATATCATGCGTATTATATTACCGTATTGTTTTAATTATTACTAGAAAATATTCGCGCTAGCCTAACTTACCACCGTCGTTCGTCACCATTAATCATTATTGTATCTAGCGCGTGTAGTCTTCTCTATCCTAAATTCTTTCACCGCAAAAAGAACAATGCGTTTACAAATTCGCAAATATTTTTTGCACAGGACCAAAAACGTCGACCCTTTTAGTCCTTTTTTCTTTATTTTTTTCCCCTGGTAGTGTACCTACCTCAGTTTTCCCGTGTAAAACGAAATTTATTATTTTCGGCGTTATTAAACGTTCCCTGTGGTGTGCGACCGGCAGACAACGCCATTGTCGTAGTCGTTGTCGTCGTCACCGTCGTACTGTCGTTCAAGCAAGGTTTATAAAAAATCGAACCTGTAATTCAAAAACATACACACACACCCACACACTCACATAAATGTATATACCTACATATATTCGAAGAGCGGAAAAACGGATCCCATTTAAAGGGAATTATATATTAAGGCATACCCGTGAATTTAAATGCGCCGCCTACGTCGCACGGTATACCGATAAAAAGGACGGACAGGATAATCCATTGGGTGTACATCCGGTGTGGATCCACGATTGCTTGTTGCCGCGCATACAGCGAAAGCGTACGTGGTAGGTAAGCCATAAACCGGGAACGACTTTGGCCGACATCTACATACACGGTAGGTTTATTGTAATGCTGAAAAAATGTAATACATTGAAACAAAATAAACCCGTCTTCGTGCAGTTTCCGGTGAATGTATAGAAATGTACATGCAGGGTACTGTGTTGTAAGTTCGCGTTATAATTATTTACCGTTTTATTGAATTTAGTGATCTGAATAAAATCGTTTTCAATATGGAAATCCGTTAACTTTCCAAATAAAACCGGCACTCATCATAAGCCACATAATCCAAATAGTAAACATTATTAGTATCGACCTATGGGAATTAGTGACTGCTGACTGGGGATTTGACGCTACACACGTAGAAACGTGCTATTCCGGTTATCGCCTCAAGAGGAAATGGAGAGAAAAAAAAGAAGAATCTGAAGCGTTTGGATCGCAAATATTTCAATAATTCCAATAATATTAACAAAATAAATGAGAACAGTAGAAGTTTCGTTTTGATGTGTGTCGAGTGTATTTCGTCACGATGTGTTCAATTTGAATTAAATTTAAAAAAAAAGATATCAATATTTTTAAAAACCAGTATTGCGTAAGCACTTAAGTGTTTTTTTTTAGTTTTTTATAGTTACATTAATAAGTATCAGTAAAATTATAATTTTCACACCATTAAATCCAATTAGATAAAATTGTCTACCAAAAACCATAATTAAATCTTAAGATTTCGATGCATTTTATTTTTTCCAAAGGAGATAACTCAGATAAAAAAAACATTTTAAATTCAATTAATTTATCTCCATTCGGGTAAAAATAATATTGTTATGAATTCGCTGTTAATTGTCTTAGACCTAATCGATTTGTGAATGGGCTCGTATATTAAAGAAATTTTATTAAGTTTGTTCATATTATTTCGTTATATTACTTTAGTATCGCATTTGATCTGGAGTATTTGTAAATAAATGCAACGAAAATATCCAAACTGTATCTTCGACTATTTTGCACGTATGTAGTATATTCATGGTCGTGAAAAGAATAATTAGATTTTACAACGATAGGTGTTTATTATACAATTGTATTCACAATTAATATTATATGAATGCATACATTTTTTTCCATGTAGTTTTTATTCAAATATTTATGTTGGAAAACATCTAAATAATAAAAAACTCTTGAAATAAAAATTTTTAAAATGACAACAGTTATTAAAAATATGTTCTATTATTATGAAAATATTTATGAAAAAAGACGTAGAGATAATGTAATATATTATATTTAGTTTTTTTGTAAAACTTATTTTTGTTATGGTGCATTACTATTAAATTGTATAAATATTAATGACATGCTCCAGCACATCATAAACTTTACAGAATTTATATTGATAAAATTGTGTATTTTTTTGTGTTATGCATTTTCTATTTTTTTTTTAAATTTTAACAAAACAAATTATTATTGTTCATAAAGAATGAAAAATGTAAATTTATTCATACGCAATCATTAATTTAGCGTCACGTTCATATTAGTACAAACTATAAGGGCATAAGGCTATATTATTAAAGATCCCAAAGATTATGTAAACCATTATTATTTCAAATGAAATATTAATATGAATCTAATATATTATAATATTATAGTCAAATAGTTTTCAATCCAATGATACCCATGCAGAAAAAAGGCGAGAATTATTTATATTATTTATATGTTTGAGGGAGCTTGTCTTACATAGATTTTAAATTTAAAAAACTGATAGATATCATTGTGTTTTAATAACAATCTTAACCTAACCTAAATCATAGAATTTCATTATAAAATATGAATTATATAGTTTCTCGTTGTGCTTAGAAACACTGCAGTTGACAAAATTATCTCTTAAATAAAAGTATGTAGTTAGCAATCAGTATATTTGATTTAAGATCTCTGTAAGAGTGGTAAATGAATCACGTGTAGCAGTCTTTCATAAATCTTAGTCTACTTAAAAACTGATGATATATTACAGTGGTTTTCAAAGAAACTCATTATTACAAAACTAATACATTTATTATAACTAAAAAAATGTAGGCAAATATTTCACTATTTTTATTATTTTTATAGTAATATACATAGAATACAATATAACATATGTATAATATTATATACAATACAATATAGGTATATTGTATGTATACTGTATGTATAATGTTTATATTGAGTTAAATGTAATATTAACACCACAAGTAATGTGTATAAAATGGTAAAAATGTACAATGATTACGTATAGAATTAATATAGTAATTTCGATGACAATTATATAGCAATGTATTAATGCACAATTATAATTTTTTCCTGTAAAATTTTCAATTAGAACAAATGTAATTTATTACTCTGATCTGTATACTTCTAATACAATTATTTCTAATTCAGAGTTACACAATATAGTAATTTTAAAACTTAAAATAATAATAATAAATTATTCACTGTAAACATTTTAATTGTTTCAATTCTTTATAACATCAAAATGTTATAATATATTAAATAGTACCTACTATAGCTATACTAAATTTAGAAATTACTAATAATTAATTGATTATATTACAATAATGCCACTACAAAAATACGTAAAATACGGAAATGTTTTACGGAAACTTAAATTCATAGAATAATAAATTTGATTATGTTTGTTTATTATTTTATATAAGTGATTAAAATATAAAAATAAATGTCACTCAAAATATTGATGTAGAATTTTAAGAAACACTAATTTTGGCAGTTAATTATATATTCATGACAAGTTTTATTTTTTAATATTATACTTTGCGTTATTAAATTTACTTCAAGTATTCTGCCAAGTGTCCAAATGTCTAACTTTAGTGATATTTTTATAGATATTATTCTTTACCGTTTTATGTTGTGAGTATACATTTTATAAGCGTAAGTTGGGTAGGTATGTCAAATCACATTATTTGTTATTTAAATATTAGAAATTTACCAGCGTATTTTCAATAGAAATATAGAATAAAGTTTTGATTAAATATTTTATTTTATCATGGCCATTAAAAGTTACTTAGGATTTTACTGACTAATTACCAAGTTATAGGTGTATAATTGTTGAAACTTTTCGGACTTTATCAACTTTGAGAAATTCCAATGGACCTCTATGACCTCAAATAATTGAACTTTGAACTTATTTAAGGCCCGTTACTTGATTGGTCTAAAGAGTAAAACATATAAAGTATATCAGTATAATATGATCTTTCACAATATTATTATGTTAATATTATATAGTTTGATATGAAATCTATTAAATCTTAGAACTCATGATAACTACTTTCCACTGCAATCAAAAATATTAAAAAATGTATAAAATATGTTATTTTTCTGAAAATTTGTAATTAATGCATTTGGCAGTTTCAATTCTATATGTATTTTTTATGCTCATCGAGCCCTTAAAAGATGTCGTAGCAATGTTAAAATAAATCGTTTCAAGTTTTTACTACAAGCATCGACCTCGTAATTTACCGTCAAAATGATCATTTATACGCTAGTCACGCAAGTTTAAACGTTAAAATTCTAATCGCGGAACGCTCGTTAACTGACTCCCAGCAGCGATGGGACTAACCGGACTAATTTTCACCGGTCCCCTCGGCCGTACAAAAGCACTATAATGATACCACATAGCACAAGACATAAAGTCAGTTGATAATAACAACAATACAGTATTGTCCACTTCAGGTTAATTTACCCGAGCTCGAAAATACAAAAAAAAAAAAGAAAAGCACTAAAATTAATCATAAATAAAAGAAAATTAAGCTTTAAATTTGTAGACAGCATTCTTTTAAAAAATACGTCTGGAATAAATAAAAATGAAAATAACAATTTTAAATTAATAAAATAAGAACACTAAGAACGAAATAATAATAAATAAATAAACACTTATTCACGTAATTATTACAATAACTACTTTATAATATTATAATGATTATTATATTATATATTATTGTATAAATAATTTTATTAGAATTCTATAAATGGACAGTATCTCTACTCTCACGATTTCAAGTTATGAATAGGTATAACTAGTATTTATTTTTCTTTATATACCAAAATATCATATTGTTATAGATTAATTTGTAAAAGTGTTTCAAATAGAGATAGTACTTAGTACTAAAGAAAAATAATTACTAAGATAATTTTAAATTTCTGGCTCATTTCAGCTTCTTATATTCTTAGATCTGATTAATTGTTTAATGCGTATAATATTGTATATGCGAAGGTTCCAATATTATTTTTGTACTTATAGCACAAGCCATATTCTAATTTCCAACGGATTTATTTGTTATGTATTTTAATATGTTTATATTTTTTAGACTTCAATTATAAGTATAACCTGCTAAACAACTATAATAATATACAATACACAGAAACTGTACTTTACTAGCTATATTCAAATACACTTATAACATAATAATATACACCTAAACCTCGATAATTCGAATTCATCTCTGCTCCTTGAAAGTTATGTTTGGGATATATAACTCAAAAAGGCATAAGTAGAATTTACTTTTATTCCCCTCGAGATTCGACTGTAATAGGAAATAAACATTTTTTTAAAGGTATAAATTAAATTCCATGATATGTGTCACTAACGGGTGGCATTTGTTGTGTAACTTCATTATATTTTTTGCTTCACTTATTTTTGTATATTGTATCTAAATAGTGTATAGATTATATATAGTATAGGTATGTTAATTTGTATTAAAAAAAAAAAAGGAATGTAAACATTACTACAATGTATACATATTATTACAACTTATTATTTATTAATTATTATTAATATAATTTATTAAAAACTTAATAATCAGCAGCGAGCAGCGTTCATCTTAAAAGTTTTGTAAGTGTATATACAGAATTTCTTAATGTCAAATAATAACTGCGTAGGTTCAATAAATGTTTTGAATAAAAAATAAAATAAAATATGTATTCAAATATTTTACAAGTATATCTACCATATTTTTATGAAATCATACCAAATTAAGGTACTTATACGTATTTACATTTCCAACTCTATAACAGAAGATAAATGTAAATACTTATTTTCTCATAGGTAGTTAAAAACAAGGTGCCTATAGATAGCATAAAATCGGTAAAATATTTGTAAATCATACTACTTAAATATCTTGGATTATTTTTATTATTTTTATTTGTTTTTTATGAAAATAATCATACTAAGCTGTATTAAGACTCAATCATTCCATATGCAATTTGAAAGGAAATATTTATATTTTTTTGTAACTATATTTTCCCAACTCAAAGGCTTGTCAAAGTCACGTACAACGACGAGATTGTTTTTGTACCATAATATGGTTAGGATTCTTGCACGTTTACTTTAACGAAATTTCTGATTTACTAGAAAAATAAAATTGATATTTTAAAGTGGAATAGTTAGTTATATAGCTGAAATATATTGTCAAAAATGTTTATTTAAATTGGGAAAACATTTTAAGAGTTATTCTTACATATTATAATATAAAATACTATATAGATGATAATATTATTTTAATATCTACCTACTCAAATACCAATGGCTTACAATATGATTCCAGATATAATAACTATATAATGATTGCACAACTTAATACTTTATTTTAATTAATGTAATATTTACATTACATCTCCTATATATAAATTACCAGTTAAAATGTTTATTTTATAAATGGTTATTTTATTTTCCTGGGATGGGTGTAAAATGTATTATACATTATTATTGCATAATAAACAATTTTATTTCTTGTGAAATTATAATTACATTCAAACGAAATGATTTAACAATTAATTTATCAGACTGCTATTTATTGTTCAAAACATTAAAGTTAGGTATTCATTATAAGATTTTTTTGAAATTTTTTACCTATTTCTCATATTATGTTATAATTTATGAATGATTCTTAATTCTACAATCATTAAATTATTTTTTTTACAATTCAATGAGATACGATTTACACATTTTTCTTTAGTTAAGTTTAATGTTTTTGTTTTAAAATATATTATTACAAACTCATATCTAATAATTACTGATAAAGCATTACGTATAGCATATTATTAAATATTTTTTTTAAATAATTAAATTAGTAGAATATTGAAATTTATAAACTTGGTTTATTCACCGTGTCTTAAGTACAAGTTCTTAATGATACACAACTTCTCGATTCTGTTTAGTTTAAGTTTGTTTCACTTAAACTGTCGAATATTTCTATATCTATAATAAATAGGTTTTTTTTTATAAAGAACATTTATTGATGCCTAATCATTTATATATACGTGTTTATATGTATACCTTCTTGATTATTTCTCAAGGTCAGTCTTGATGTGTTTATGAATTTCATAGTTTGTAATTATTCGTGTAATAAGAAGTATAAATACATATTATACAATTAAATATATAATACGTATTTACTATTTATACTAAATGCACGAATATATTAGTATTTAAGAATTATATATATATATATATATAATATATTAATATTTGAAATTAATTTCTAAAGGAGTACAACAGTGGTATAGTTATAATATAATATATATATATATATATATACTGTGAAATGGTAAATATGTCAGCGGAACTTCAAATATTCAATTATTGTATTCCGCATATTTCTCGTACCTTAACTTAGGTATGGAATCGGAGAACGGTTAATTCTCGAGAAGAAAATAAACCATCTGCGTAGGAATAACTTAGGTTAGGTATCTACCTCCGCAATAACATCGTTTTTCTTTTTTAAATCCCTAAGTTTTCCCATGAGAAATATTGTAAACAGTATTTTATATGTATACAAATATTAGTATTATCCATAATCGAGATGAAAGTTCGAAAAAATATTGTAAACATTGAACTACAAATCGTATAAAGTATATACCTATATAGTTTTATGGATTTACTCGAACATATGTTATATTTGTGAGATTTTGCATAGAATAGCAAACCGACAATGCTTTTATTGTTATAAAATATATTATTATATCTACCTACCTACTGACTGATAGACTGGTCAACTAAATCAGAATAATAAAGCATAATATACTATTTCTGACTATTTAGAAATTAACACTGAAAATTGTAGCCATTATTAATGAGCCGGTCCATCGAATACCTTTAAGTAATTTGAAACTATACTTATTTATAAGTACGTCGTATCGTATAATACTTGCCATAATATATATATATATATATACATACTTCGGTTATACGGAACCCGCACGTAAAGTCGATGACTATAGAAAGGTCCAATGTTTCTAAACTCGAGAAAATATGACTTGAGAACCGAACGCTCTTTTCTTGATTCAGCTACAGAATTTATCAGAGCCGAAGCCAATGATGGACAAGTAATCACATAAATATATTCTATATATATATAAAAAAAAACCATTCGAAGAACCGAAAGGGCTCCGGCCTGTTTATTTTTGAACAGTCGTTTAATCAGTTAAGTAGTTTTACTCGAAAATTGCATTGTCCCGAGAACTCCTTAAGTATAGGTACCTGTTATTTGTGATTTGTCAATAACATACAAAGCATATTTTATTTTTTTATTATTTTTTTTTTTAAATACAATGTATACGCATAGTTTGCGTTTGAGAATATTCAATTATCGATGAGTTCTTGGTGCACTTATGTGTGCGTACACTCGTATATATATATTTATTTATATATATATATAATGTATTATATTAAAGTTAAAGTGTATAATATCTCAACAAATTGTGAACACAAATATTTTCAGGTATTCCATCAATAGAGCAAAATAAGAAAAGTGAGCGCGAATGCGTGAAAGAAAAATATCTATAAAACAAAATAAAAAAATAAGCAATTACATAATATATAGCGAGTGAAAATTCATAGTTTACGTTTTCATCTTTTAAATATTTTATATGGGTTGTGTACTAACTACCGATGCAAAACTAACAGTAAAATATTTTAGGATTTGATAAGTTCACGATTGTGATTCGATGAGCTAATCAAATATTGTAGATATATAGATAAAATAAAAACTATTTTTTGTCATGGAACCATAAAACCATAAATTACTAGTGCACTGGAAATGTTATGTAATAAAATATATTTTTAAGCGGTAAAGTGCTCCAAAATCTCCATATAGTGCCTATATTGCTATACCGTAAAACTGAAATAATGTAATAGAGGAAAAGACCAAAGACGGTCAGACGTGTTTGAAAAAAAAAAGAAATAATAAATTATAAAAACAAAAGTGTGGGGGCGATTTTACGGATGGTCGTATGGCATTCCGTCGTCGCCGGCGTCTATATATACGCACAATAAGCACGGGAGGACTGTTCGATTTGCAAAACAATAATAATATTATCGTTTCTCGAATGTCGTCGAAACGTCTAGTAGTGGAACGTAATTGGAAAATTCCGCGACGGGGTTGACGTACAGTCAAATAATACGCGCACGAGTCGTATTTTAAATGCACTATTATCGTAATATAAAAGAGTATTTTATGTAAATACATATTATAATTCCGAAGCCGATGTTGGACGTTCAGGTTTCAGACGACTTTCAATACAATTTATTGTTGTAATATTATCGTCATCAGTGATGGTGGATCGTGTAAACAGGGTTATGGACTTATGGTTATTTTTTCAACGGAAAATAAAACGACTGAAAAAAACGTTTGCATAAAAATAGTACATAATATAATACACTAAAATAAAAAAATTTCTATAATATTGACGATTGTTTTTTTTAGATTCAAAAACTTGCCCATATAATCATAAGTCGTAACTCAAAAGTTGTTTAAATAATAAAAAAAATAAATATGGAAAATCACAGTTCAAACAGTTTTTGTTGTTTTTTTTTATTTTATTTAATAAGGGATTGAAGTTTGAATTACGATTTCATTATGCATAATGTTTCTTTTATATTCAATTTGATGAAATGAAATATAATATAGTATTGAGTTTTGAAACATAGCATTTAATACAATGTTATTTTTACTGAGCTGACAGTTTGACAGTATACCTAAAATCTTGGTCAACAATATTTTTATTTAAGAATGTTAACGTTGTAATTACTGTGCTTTTAATTTTTAATAGTACGCCACGGTGATATTATTATATTAATATTTTGTATTGTGTAATTTTGTTATGTTAACATAACGGTACCCATACAAAATTATATTGTTAACACAAAACACTATAGAAACAACTCTACTATAAATCGTTTTTCAATTCAATTCGTTTTGCACAATATATGTAATTATTATGTCTTTTTAATAATTATTATTTTGTTATCTATACACAATATAAGTAGTTACACCACTTGGCGTACGAACTCTGGACATAACCCCGTGCCAATTAGTGGTCATCCTCAACCGTTATGATAGGGGATGTCGTAGTGCACTTAAAATATTAATATTATTATATAATATACACAACACGCTACGCAAGGCTATATTGAAATATTGAAGGGGTGGTCAAAATGAATATTAATTATGTTCACCGGTAATACGGATAAATATAACGATTTCAATAGCAACAATTTTTCAAAAATTATTAATACATATTAAATAAAATTATATAAAAATAATAAAGATATTAAACAATCGATAAACACATCAATATTATTAGGTATCTATTTTTTGTATAGATTACGAATTATCCGACACATTTCTATTCATAATGTGATTATTAAAATAGTCTGTATTTTTTTAGTGCTGCTGTAAGCATTTTAATTTTTGTAAAAAAGATTTATAACATTTTACAAATACATGTAAACAAAGATAATTATTACGATGTTAATTCTTAAGAAAAAAAAACAATAAAACGTAAAAACGTATTCCAATAGAAGTGGGATGAGTGATATTTTTTCCATATAGAGAAATGACAAACCATTTTTTCTCATATGCAAATAACTGACATAATTGTTAATTACAGTTTAAGGTCAATAATCTAAGACATCTATATAAAACCAACATGGCTCATTCAGTCATACATTTTGTATTAGTTCTGATTTGAGGCAAAATAAGTTAGATTATTCGATGAAAATTTACTAAGCAAACTATAATGTTATGTCAATGTTTACTAACGTAGGCAAGGGGCAGTGCAAAGTAAGTTTTTAACATTTATAGAACGAATTGCCTGTACACTGTCGACCTGTATATTTTATTTTTTGTTTATTTTTTTATACAATATATAAAAACATTTATTTTTTTTATATATATACCAAAACAATTTCTTGGTATATAAATAAGTAAATTTTTGTCTCGTAAAGTAAAAGACGTGAGCTACAAATTTACCTAAATATTATACTACAGGCGCACAAGAGACGCGGATTTTATGATTGGGTGGTTGGTGGACGAGGTTCGCGGGATGAGCGGGGTTCGCGCAGTAAAATTTTCGATTTTTTTTGCTTTTTTTTATCTGCCGATGAGGTCCTCCGATATAGTCGTGCGTGTTTAACAGTAGCGCTACGTGGGGTAGGGGATTGGCAGTGGCGAGCGAACAGAAATATACCCAAAGCAATAAAGCCATATATATATCCCATCCGGGCGATACGCCACTACCACCACCGCCGCCGCCGCCATCGACGCCGTCAAGTGTCTGCGCGGGCGTCCGGTATTAAATTACAAAGCCATTTAGAAGAAACACGAGTGTTCAGACAACTTTAAGATGCAATATAACGCGGCCGCCGCGCCGGGACGAGCTGGCAGGGCGCATCCAAGCGCCGTGATTGGCTATTGTCAAGTGCCCCGGATATACGCGTCCATACCTACCCGTATATACGCGCACGCACACCCGCACACCCACTCACCCACACGCATATACGTGTATAAATATATATATATTGGGTTCGGAACGACAGGTGACGGCGGTGGAGCACTGGAAAAGAAAAACTTTTTCACGCGCGCACACACACACACACACCTAGGTTTACTTTCTTTACCCTCCGCAACCGGCTCACTCACTCACTCTCTCTCTCTTTCCCTTTTTCTCGCATTCTAGCCACTAGTATTTTCGAAATTGAACCGTTTCGTATTTTCTTTTTTCTCCCTATCGCCCCTCTCTCACTCTCACTCACTCTCTCTCTCTCTCTTTCTTTCATCTTTTTTCTTTCATTTCACGATTCGTCCCTCGAAAATCCAAGCCGCTGCCGCCTGCACATGGCATGAGGAAATCTCACGCAATATCCGGACGGTGGGCGGTGACATGTATGAATTAATAATAATATGACCGAAGTGGTAATTTTTTTTAACCGACAAACTCTCGATTTTTTACTTATAAAGTCCCTTTAACGAACATGCATATTTAATATTGTGCGATGATTATAATATAATATTGCGTACGACAGTGGCATAACTCCAAATGTTGTGACCGGGAGCGAAACAGAAGATAACTATGTCCCAGCTCTCGAAGTGGTTGAGAGCTTTAGGATACACTTTGTTATAGATATCTATGATCGGTACGCGGTGTAACACAATATTTTAACGCTTATAAATTAAAGTTATTCGCTAACGATTAAAATCATTTTATGATTCTATAAATGTGGCATGTGTGGCAAGTAGCGGATCTAAAGGTTATTCAAGGGCGTATTTGGGCTCTCAAAAATAGGAAAATATAACATGTCAGTAATATATTATATCATATACGTATGAAAAATTTGTACTTTATGAAATTCTATTGCTAGTGAATGTGTCTATAGTTTAAAATAATATTTCAACTAAACTGTAAACAATTATTTAATATTAGAATCACGCTGGTAAACAGTGCCCAATGGAATATCGCCCCCTGCCGTAACTGCTTCATCCGATCCTTCTTAGTGTTATTCCCCTGTAAGTTGTTTCATAAGTGTTTCGCTACTTCAATAGTCTTTTAAACGTGTTATATTATACTACTTTAGTATCTTACTATGTAATATAGTATTGATATATAATATATAAAATTTGCAGTACTATAAATAAAACAAGATATAATAGAATCTAATATACTAAGTCAAACTAATACGCCAACACTAAGACTTTTATTAACAAATCTTACTCCAGATATTGGTAAGATATGCAGTCATATTCAAGCTCACCCATCCCATTAAAATGTGTGCACTAATTTTATTATTATATATAATTGAATTAAATATTATTAAATTATTTTATTATTACCTATTTTTCCTGTAATAAAAGTAAAATATTATATTACTTTTGAATGTATTTAGTTTTCTGTATTTAGTATATTAGATATATTTTCATTGTTGTAGTTTATTGTCATGTTTAGTAGTATCCTCCTTTTTTGAAGATAATTTTGATAGGGGTTTCGCATTCAAAAATATTACTGTTTGGTATTCCGTGATTTCAAAAAATTTAAGAAACACTGTACCTATTAGATAATATCGTTGTCATTTTTTATTTTTACGATTATTAAACGATCAATCTTATAGTAATATAATCGATAAAAACAAAATAGACACTCACTATTAAATTTCACATTATAATGTTTATTTTAAACACTTCTGACCCAAAAAGTATAAATTAGATACCATTATTGTTTATTAATAACTAAACTATAAAATATACTGATAAATGAAGTATTTTGTATTTTGCTGGAATAAAAAATGTTTTTATAGCAAAGATTGTAACCTTTATGTTTTTTTTTCAGTTTTGGTTTGGTTTTGTAAAAAAAAAAAAGAGATTGAGATTTTGGTTTTAATCATAAATCTAAAAATATGAAATTCAGGTTGTAGTGACGGATGCAGACGTTGCACATAATAATATCGGTTTTAACTTGTTACAAAAGAATATTTTAAAATTATTGTTGACCGTAGTTACCGTACTTGACATGTGTGTTTTTTATATTATTCTTCGGAAACTAAAACCGAAAATCTATTTTTTCTTTCTTAGTATCAATACAACCAAAAAATATTGTATTTTTATATTTTATATTATATAGAATAGATAAACACTGTAGTTTTTTCTAGAAGTTTACCTCACTTTCAACAATTAATAATTATTTTAATAAAATAATGCAATAATTAAAACAAAATATTGTATAATATTATTATTTATTATTAGTATTGTACCCAGATCTACTCGTTTAGCCAACCTTAAACCTTCCATAGTCACCTACAACTAAAACTATAATAGTACTCGGTAATCAGTATTGGTATTGCTCACTTATTAGTTTTTACATAGTGTAAAAAATAGTAAAAACTATAATAAATTATTATTATTATTATTTATTGTTTAAAACATGCCGTATAGACACTATAGACCAGGGATGGGCAACTGAAAGTTATTAGAAGGCCAATTTTTAGAAAATTAAAATTTAGCGGGCCAGAGTATATAGAGCGAAAAAATGGTCGTTCAAAATATGCATTTTAATTTAGCATAGACGTTGCCCACCCCTGCTATAGACTATGGATTGTATATATATGCTAGAGTAATATGATTGTTTTTTTCCACATACATACTATAAAATATTCTTGAAAAATATATAAATTAAATAATAAATAATGATGAAAGCGTCGAATAAATATTATAAATTTTTTGACAAATTTACTTATAAATAAAACAATTATAACCAATAAATACCTCAAAAAAATTGAACTTAAAAAATTTTCGTTCGGGTTTTGATTTGGTTTTTTAAACAATAAAATTGAAAAAATGGTTTCAGTTTAGGTTCCGGTTCATAATCAAAATAAACACAAGGTTCCCGGTTCAATAACCGGTTATTTTCAGTCCGTTTACAGTCCTTGTTTCAGACACGAAAAAACTTCACATACACCATTGTAAAACGTATTCAATTTGAAATATGAATTTATTTATTGTTAACTATTTTATTAGATTAGTATATTTACTTAAAGAGGTAAACATTGGTATTTATTATTATTAAATTAATTATTCTATAAATTTGAAACTTAAGTATGTAATTAAAAATATATGTTGTGTGCGTTAAGTACTTAACCATGTTCTTATAATATTGTATAAATTAATTTTTATGTTTTATTTTTTTTTATGACTATCTATAATTTATAGTACCTCTAAATCTTCGATTGCTATTTTATTTTTGATACGTCAATGACATAATATTGTTAAACTATATTTTATTTTAAAAAAAAGGTTAGTATGATAATTGAATAAGCACCTGCCTAATAAGTAATAATAATCTAAATATTCTAAATATTACAATATTTATTCAAATGATAAAATTACCTATTTAAATTAACATAACGAACGGCGTATATTGTATCGAAAATAAAATATTTTACTATATTGTCATCATTACTATGTAACAGTACGGGGCGTTTGAAAAAGAGTTATAATTTTACTAATTCTATTAGTCGACATCATATATTATTATTTTGTACTTATAGTAATTAGAAAAATTTGAAAACAATCCAATAACAATGTTCTTGCCCTGTGGATTTGTATAATGTATTTGAATTATTATTTGTTACATACTTATATAGTACGTCTTAGTGACGTCTTTAAGGCTTTAACATAATTATAATAATATTACAGTATTACAGTCATATATATATACTATATATACAATGACAATATAATATAATATGTTGATAATGAAGTACGGTACGTTATATTATTATAGATATAAGTTCCACATAAAAATAATGCAAATGTTTTTGAGTTAAATGTATTTTCTCAATTATCATGATCATAGTTGCAATATGATGACGGTAGATATATCCCTGCAGATCATCAATAGACAATAATTAATTCTATACCGGTGCATATTGTGTATTATAAAAATACGTATACTATAGTTCCAATATATTAATATTAATGTAAACGGGCATAATATTAATATGGTCTTCTAAATAAGAAATCAAGTAAATTAAAAACAAAACAAAATAATAATTAAAAAAAATACATAACTGACAAGACATGTTTGAATGTTTATATTGTTTTCGTTGGATTGACCCACTGAACAAGGACATAATTTTTATTTATTTATTTGTTTATGAAATATCGTTTAGTTCCAATAATTTATCGTAAACGACAATAAAGTATAATATAATAATCATATGGAAATGTGTATTAACACACACAACGATTTATTTATATATTATTCTAACCCAAAAAATAATCCACCGATCTGTTGATTGTTATACGTCGGTAAACATATTTTAATCCTGAGGAGCATTCTATATAGTTTACGGGAGTGTATATAGTTATAATACTTTTCGTGCGCTAAATTTAAAACGATTTGAATTGGGTAAAAAGATTTATTACCAAAGGACCGTTTCGGGGTCAGAAATAGTCCGTTTTGTACTTAAAGCCGATAATAAATTTGAAAGGAACCAATGGGCCGGGATTTCTTTAACGACCGTAACAGAACATTGGACGAATTGTGTTCGAAATAAGTGGAAAATCCCCCTGATATATTTCATTTGCGTGAAAAACCAATTAACAGTTGAATTACGTGCAGACAATTTCCAACCAATAATGTAGGTATATGATATATATATATATATATTATATGTATGGTGTATCGTGTATGTATGTATGTGTACATGTACCTGTCTACAATAATTTGACCAATAAAATAATATTTTGTCTGTACGATTGTGGAATACTGGCAATAAATCACATATCATGGCACATATGCGTGACTGACGACGTTATATTGTTTTCGACGCCGTATTATTTTTATAACATTTCAATGATGCAGTTATTTTATATTTCTCAAAAACAAAACTCGGGCTCACGAAATATAATACAGGCACGTGTGTGTTTTGTTTCGTAAAGTGTACGTGAACACATAACGCGTTTTTATTGTTAAATTGATGATAAAATAAAAAAATTCTTTCTATTGTCCCTTTACAGCTTAAATTACCTACGATACATGCAGTATCTTTCTGCAAAAATGACGACCAACCCTTGATTTAAGACATCGACAATATTGAAAAACTTGTGTTTGAGCTACATTTTGTTCATAATATTATATTTTTACATTGCAATTTATGAATGTGTATATTGTTGAAAGTGATTTCTATGTATTTATTGGAATCCACTGTTGAATAAAATATATTTTGAACATATCTTACCTTATCTATATTATAGTGTAGTATCGTGTATCGGTTGTCAGCAGCTAATGCACAGAAATACTGAATAACGTGAAGTTTCATTTTTCTAATATTCGGTCTTATGGGGGATAGATTTGCTAAACCTGTTGGTCTATCAGTGTAGCATGTATACAGATAATAATACAATAAAACTAACTATAAGTAAGTATACAGCTTATTCATACAATAAATAACGTAAATAATTTTATTGTATAATGATAATATTAACCATCTTTTTAACTTTAAGCATTAAAATATTAATTTTTCTGGCTACACTGAGAGACTGAACATTTTACCCATTTTCGAATTCTCAGTAGTGAGCCTTCTGGTTTTCGTGTGACAATTTATAAATGTACGTTCTTCGAACGGCCGAACGCTATTATTATTATCACCAAACACCGCAATAATAGGTATCGTAAACGTAGTCGTTTCTGAGAAAATAATTAAAAATATATAAATACCTATACAGCCGTAACAAAAATTCGGACATGTTGTTGAAATGACCAGATATTTTATTTTTTTCGTATTGGCCTACAAAAACTCCGATTGGTCTATTTTTGTTGAGATAGCGCTCCGCAACTATCCCCGTCCCGCACGCCTTACTGAGTCGACCGGTTCGTGTCTATCGTAGTATGGGCAGTCCCCCGCGGTGCGCGGGGCTTCTCAGTTTCGGTCTGGTTTCGCGAGCCGTTCGTGTCGATAATATTTTTTTCGCGAGTCCGTGACTACGATGCATAATATTATTATCGTTTCGGTCGAATGCGTTTCGCCGCCGTAGTGCAGTTAGCGTGTCACGCGTATTTATCCGCATTCTTATGACCAACAACTCTAGGTCGGGATGAGCTTCAAAAGACGCAGACACGCAGTCGTACTTCCCAAAATTGTCCGCGATCTACAACCGCGGTTGACGATCATCGTAATACCTGATCATTTATTTGACGCGTAATACCGGTTCCGTGACGTTTCGTGTGTGTTTGTACCACCCCCTTTCCCTCAAAAGTGCACCGATCAACGTCCACCAGCCTCCCACATTATCCAAGTCGTTCCGGCTCACGGTCAAGCCACCAGCCCGAATCTCCGCACAAAGGTTAGGTCATTACTTTTTATATTTTAACTGTATAATATTATGTTTGTTATTGTAGCGCTCGATTATGTATAAGCCGATCGTTGCCGCCATGGTATATATTATAACATATATTATCATATTTATTATCAATCATTTTTTTTACGCCTGATTAGCGTTAGTACCCATGTCAAGCACCAACCATACACACCAATAGTCAATAAAGTATACCGTATTGTGAATCAATATTACCGTATTATTCTGAATTATTACCATATTTTTTACTAGGTATCAATTTTTTATATCACAATTATTCATAATTTTTGTTTACTATCAGCGGTATGTATCCACCCGCCTCGATAACTTCTTTTTTTACTTTAATATTCTCTTAATATTAAAGATACATATATCTTATATTTTCCAATCGCTCCATTTCGCAATACAGTCCACTTACGGCTAGTGTCCGTAGAGCCGTCTATTTCCGAGATGGGTAGTAACTAAGACGCCAGCGATCGCTTATGAGCGGAGCTGGCGACATCACCAATTACGTCGTAAACTCGTTTCACCAGGTTGCCTCTCACACAAATGTGTTGTAATTTGTTTTGATAATTCTGGTTTACATGCTCTTAATAAGCACCGGGAAGAGAGGAAGGACTCTAACTTGTGACCAACGAAAAAATTTTTAATAGCAGAATATTTTTTTTAACCAAACTTGATTTCCATTTCATTATTCTGGACCAAAAACCAAAAACTCATAAAATTGATGATTTGTAAATGGATGGAAAAAATTCTTTGTGTGCGTATTTGCCAACTATTTAAAAAATTTATAACTCGAATTTTCATTAACTTATAGAATCATAAATAGGGTTAAAACTTACTTTACGATATACTTGTACATTAAAAAAAAATCAATATAATCGGTTATGTTGATTTAGATAACATGTCTGATAAACATTTACATTTTAAAATTTATGTATAGATATGTTATTTATGGTAAAATACAATTAAACATGGTATTTATCGAAGTAATATGATTAGTATTAAGATTTAGCATGCTAGTTTTAACATGGCTTTCTCATATTTTGTAAAATTTAATCATATTTATAAGATGAAGATTTGTTATATTGATGTATAAATTCCTACGTTGTTAATAAGTTATTTATATTTAGTTTTATTGTAATAATAATATATTATTGTGGTATTAGGTGTTAACATATTTTTATGTATAATATACATAATACGTACCTATATACCACGCTTATACTATAGGGGCGGATTGAAAATATTTGTATTGACAGAAAAGGACCAAAATGGTTTATAATGCTAATAATAATAAAAAAATATATTATACTTTAGCTAGAGTCTATCCATATACATTACAGATGATACAGTAGACTCTTATTATGCCGGATGTCGCTATGTCGAATTCTTCGTTATTTCAAACTACATTGAAATCCTCAAGATTTTGCTCTTGAAAACTCGAAATAAAATTAATCGTTTTTCGTTATCTCGAATACACAAATAATATTGTTATTATGGTAAGAACAAACAATTGTTAAGCAGTATATTCAGTATAGTTATTGTGATTTCACGCGTTTGTAGTCATTCGTATACAAATACAATAAAGTGAAATGGAAAATAAGCGTAAATAATGTCCTTACAATTAATTTATACATTTTTATAAAAAGTGATATTAAAGATTAAACAAACTGTAATGACAAATTTAAAAGTATTGTAGTTTATTGATATGTAGATTGTATAGGTATGTAGTATTAGTACTTTAAGTATTCAAATTATACATTTTAAGCATTTCAATTACTTCCCAATTTTTTTTTAAGAATTTTAATAAAACTTGATATCTCGAACTTTTTCTTATCCCTCTTGAGATTCAAAATAATGAGAATCTACTGTATTAATATATTATAGTTATGACATTTTCTAATAAATTACTACATTCAAATTTTTGTTTTGACGTAATACCTATAAATAGGTGTCACATTTTTCTCATTTACATAGCATACAAAAACAAATATTTAGTACCTCAGAATTATTTTCTTAAATAAATAAATAAATAAAAATAATTAAGTAACTTGTAACTTTAAATATAACTAAGTTACTGAATACTGTACTGAAACTTGTAACTAGTAGCTCGTTAGAAATTTTAGAGTTGCAGTGGTATTCATGACTTGAAACTAGTTAGGTACAACTAATCGAGTAACCTTTTCATCTCTGATTGTAAATCAGAAATATGATTTGGGACTAAGTCTAAACCAAAAGTCAATTTACCTTATTAAATAGAAACGATGAATATAATTTTATATTTAATCGTATTAGTTTTTTAAGTTAGCAGTGTATTCTTTGCGAAATTTCAAATGTATTCAATTGTTCAACTAAATAGGTACAACGTGCTTAATTGTTCAGTACTCAGTGAGGGTAATATATTAAACTTACATAACATGATGAAATTCTAAAATAATTTATGAAATACTGAGAAAATGTAAACATAGAATAATGGTAAACTTTTGTATTTGTTTACAAGAAAAATCATAATATTATTATACTTTATACATCTTGAGATACGAGAAAAAGTATACCAACAACTGAGGTACAAGAGGCATAATTATCAATTCAGAATTTTATGTAATCCTAATATTATTATTAAATTTGTCAAAGTAACAAGTGTATAAATTATTAATAATAATATATAAGAAATAATAATTTATTACTTTTTAAACTATCTAATAAGATTATAAAAGTAACTGATATTTTAAAAAATCCATAATATTTTTTGTCTAAATTTTTATTATTATACCCATAAATTTAAATCTGTTAAAAGGTAAATAAAGATCAATAATGATGTTTTTATATAACATTTTTGTTCAAAATCTTGAAACCTAATATTTTACACAGCGTACACTTCGTTATAATAATTACACATATACTACTCAAATAACGTAAATAATAATGTACTATAGAACTTGGGCTGAGCTCATACATAAATAAATATATGTTTTATGTCTTGTTCGTATTCCTAAAACGTTAAACGATACTAGTAAATTCAATCTAATATTAAATTAACTGGTTTAGATATTTGAAATTGAATTTCTTGTTTGAAAAAATATTATTACTTATTTATTAAACATTATGAAATTACATAAAATGTAATAGCATTAATAAGTATATTGATTAGAAAAACGAAAATAATGTTATTTAAGCAGGTATTTTAAATATACTAGTTTATTGAATATTTGCGAATAATATTAAAACAACAGCTTTGGTTTGTGTTATAATGACAAATCAAGTATGACCTTTATTTGTGTCTGGTAATAAAGTGTAATTATTTGTATTTACATTTTAACAATACCCCGTATGTGGTAAAATGGTATGGAGAGAATAAAATATTACGTACATATTGAAGTATTGTAATTTGTATACAATATATAGTATATACCTAGTATATATTAGGTATATAGACGACCAATATTGGGCGTGAAATACTTCAAATTATTCTTATTTTAATTGTTTAATCTATATATTATAATAATTCGACATTCTTCAAAGTAAAAACCAAATTATTTACTTAAAAATGTTTCATCACGATCCTGAGCTAGAAAGCTTGAGACATACTTTCAAAGTTATTTTCCGTATCAATTTCGAGTTATCGACATATATTAACGTAAAATATTTTAAACAATATAAACATAAATGATAGTACAACTATAAAATATATATATATATAGGTACTTCACAGTAAAGAATAAATACTAAAAATTCGAAGATTACGTTGTGCTTTATCCCAATAAATCAATTTAATGCAAAAACGGTGTGAATAAAATGGATTTGGACCGAACAATCTAATATAAAGCGTTCGTACACTGTACCAATTATTTAAGATTCCAAACAATTGACCAAAACTCCGGTGTTCATTGAATAAATGCACGAGCTTATTAATTTGTTTTCATTCTGTTATTTTTTGTTTATTATCTGATAAAACTATGTCGAAAATTTTAAATTTTATAAATCCATCATACACAATGCACACACCATACTCACACCACACACGCGTATCTATATAATGAAAATGTAGATAAATATAAATATATAATAATATAATATAATAATAGGTATTATAGGTAATAATACTTAATAAATAAATATAAAATCATAAAAAATGTACAAAATATAGTATTTATTATACTCAAACATTTTTTACCTGTTATACAATTTTAAATATTATATAATAGTATATATATATCTATATAATAATCAAATTATTATAGCCTCACGTTTTTGAAAACCGTGAAACTATAATCTATCTAGTATCTTAATTATATCAAGTTTATTAACTACAACGATTATTTTATCTGAATAAATTCATTTTTTGAAAGATAAAATTAGTGTGAGTATGTTGGTGAATCATCCTGTAGGTAACTATATAATAATAATATTATCTATAATAATGTATCATTGATTCTGGTAAGGGCGGACAGTTAAATGACTATCCACTAAAACACACTGTGACGTAGTAATAACTAATAACGACATCGAAGAGGGTTCTTATAAGCACACTAGTGTGTATACCTACACTATATTATTAGAAACGATAAAAGGGACTCAAGATGATGACAAATTAATTATTTACGCGTTCCTATTACGCGATATTAGTGTTGGACGTTGGGTGTGGATCGAGTTAAGGTCGGTTAACCGCAAGGCCACATGCACGTGGACGAAAAAAAAGAAAACAAAAAATTGTGCAATTATACTTATGCAATTTTCCTTTTCGCCAGCACAAATCAAACCCGCGACCGACCGATAATCGGTTTTGTCTGGATGGAAACGCGCGCCCGTTTAAGGGGGATCGATACAAACCGAATTCACAAACCGAAGCCGTTTTACACGTCGTTGAATTTTAATGCATTTGCTTCTTTTTCGTATCGCCAAACGTTAAATGCGAGGCTAAATACTATATAGCATTATACGTTTTTAAAATTTAAACAGTTGGTGATTATTTTCGGATCGTGCGAGCTTCAACAATTTCGTTAAACTCCAGTGTTTTGTTGACGGTCGGTTTTCTGTTAGTAATATATATATATATATATATATATATATAAATAAATAGGAACAAAAATAACCACGTTTAATTTGGCGTATCGAAATCAAATAATTATTAATATCAATATAAATAATGTGTAATATTACATTTCATAATTAGAATGCATACGTGGTGTGTAAACTTTCCGGTGAAATTCATAATTTTTATTAATAACGCACATTCTTGTTGTAACATTGTATTATATATAATATGCACAGTTAGGTACACATACCTAAGTACCTATCGTGAATCGAAATTGCGCGCGTAATCCACGCATTCCTCGTTTGTCCAAAAAACATTTTCGGTAAATCGTTCGTGTTTCAGCTTGTACCGTTTGCGCGTTATTGATTTTCGGTTAAACCTTATTCGTTACAGCTCGTTTATTATATATACACACCTACACACTGGAACGCGCTAAATAATCACAATACGTATCGTGTGTGTGAGTGTGAGGTACGGATTCCGTCAGTGGCGGCTGCGATGATCATTCATATCATTTCACGTACAATTTCGGTGTTGCAGGGATGCTAAGCCATTCTTCTTCTTCCCCTTGGTTGTCTGACGGCCATTTATAGGCCCTCGCTACCAACACCCTCTATTTACGGTTCGCCGTTTCCGATACACCGAATTCACTAATTCACCACCACTCCCGTCACTGATGATCGTTCACAGTTGTTTTGTTGTCCGGCCGGCCGTCTTTGCTTCGCGTCCTGCAGAGATCGATTTATGTCTGGTCGCCATTGCGCTCTAATAATATATTATATATATATATATAATACACCTACTGCTGTGGGGGATTGTTTGAAATGCGTTTTCGTTCGCATTTATAATAATAATCATAAGAGTAATGGAAAACCATAGTTGGACGATTGGATATTTTAAAATGTATAAAATAATACTAAATAATATATTTCTTCTTTTATCTTCTGCGTGTATATCACTAATTCAGAATGTTTGTTTTTGTCTCAGCGCTCGCTGTACCACACGTTATAATGTGTTATGAAAGAATTTATGATGTGCAATGGATCTTAGCCTTCCCAAAAACCATCGTACAATTGCATAAACTTATTTTGCACAGTTTTTTCAATAGTTTTCTTGTCAGGAGGAGTATACTATACACAATATTGTTCACAGATTTCTGTTCAATATTATTTCCTATCGAGTTTTATTCTTTAAAACGAATTTAACAACAGATTATGAAAGAATTGTTAACTTTTTTTTACATTTAATGTGGGTATACTATGTACTTTTAAAACTCGGTCCGTTCAAATGTAGAATATAATGAGTATTTTAATTGCGGTGTAATATATACACTATGTAATATAGCTAGTATTTGTTTGAAAATTGTTCTTTTCAAAATGACTACCTCTATTGTTTTTAACCGCGATCGTGGTTTTATGAAACACTGTGTAGAATAGTCAACAACTGGTGGTATTTTTTTTTTTTTTTTTAATTAAAATCTTTCGACAGCCGGTGAACTTTAGTGTAAAAGCTCCGATATTCTTCTTTCACTAAGGGTTTAATTGTAGCCGGACCGCACGTTTCCCGCAGTATCTTAAATGATAGATAAATCTGTAATCTGCGGAGCACAATCTTCCTGACTTTTTTTCAATACTCCAACACTGTGTACTATTAAGCTTTAGTGAAAATTAATGCGGATAAACTTTTGGTACGGATTTATATGCACGCAAATGTTTTTTTGTAATTAAATTTTTAAACTTACATAAAATCTGTTCATATTTGGTACTATCATATAAAATTGTACATAACTATTCATAGCTTCATAAAAATGAATTAGCATTTAAAAGATTAAATCTAATTTAATTTATGGGTAAAAATTTTACATCGGGTTAATAAAAAATTATAAAATTGAATAAAAACAAAATATGTTTTGCACTAGTTCCCCGAGAGAAGTACTGAAGTTTATTTGTACTTTGACAATTATTATATATTTTAATTTAAATTTGAGATTTGAAAACATATCTATTTTATCATGTTGTTGTAATATTATATTATTGAAGAAGAGGACTTAATGTCTTTTGGATATATTTAGTTTTAATTTCAATTATTTTTGCTTATTAATTAATATTTTTAAAAATTGAATGATTTTTAAAATTTTTCCCTATTGTGATGCACAATGTATCTTAAAGCTACATAAATATAGCAAAAAAAAAAAAATATAATAATTTTATACAAACTTAAATATATTGTATTTGATTATATATATACTTCGTAGGCATATAGTCAAATCTAGCATTTAACTAAATGTCTAGGCGGATAGTGATATTGCATAAAAATTAAACTCTTTGACTATATACCTACGGCATGCACATTTAACTGTTCAAGACATTAAGTATATTATTAAAAGATAATAAATTATGAATTTATCAATGCAGAGTTTCTTATTTTTAAAAATGTAGTATTCTTAACATTAAGCGTCTTAAAGAAAACATTTGGAACTATTTAAGCCCCTGATATTGATGTTTAATAATAATATTCAACTTAATAATAATTGGTGGGGCCAATGCATCTCACGTGTTCTTTTTGTGTGTATTTTCATAACGTTCATATTATAATAATTATGATTTTATTATAATCTAAAGTAGTAATTACCTGTCACAGTCCACGATGAGCCTTCCTGTTTTTTTATTTAATTTGTTTTTTATTTGTTTATCGTTTAGTTTCGTTTCGGAGTATTTATTCTATAAATATTAAACCGTCGTTATTTAATGCTGGGAAAAAATTAAAAATTAAAAAACACCAACATAACGTTATTCTGCAGAGGTGTTAAAATAAAACATCCAGTAAATAAGTACCGTTAGTATTGTAGAAAAAAAGGACCGGAATCACCCGGGGTCTCGTTGTCACCGACCGTAAAGGCAGTCTTTGTTTGATTTAGCGCTTCAATTACGATTTTTGTGGGTAATATCAATGTGGGCATACTCGCACACTCATATATGCGCACAAATTAATATTTTATATTCTATTATATATATTAGCAACCAGAAGTGTGCATCAGAGAACACGTAAGAACTTAGTTTACACTATGATCCGCATAGGATGTACAATATATTAATAATTATTTAGGGTCAAGAGTCTCATGAGGATTAACTAGTTGTTATAAATAGGCATCTTCTGAATAAAAACTAACTTAATCAATTTTTACTTTCATAAATAATAAAATAACTTATGTGGTTATATAATCATATATTTTTATTAAATCAATATAGACTAAAATAATGTTAATTTGTTAGAAAATAAAACGTACAAGGTATATTACAATAATTTAAAAAAAAAAAAAAACATTCATAGTAAAGTAATAAAAATAATTGACTTAAAAGTTTCAAACAAATTATAAAATACAACGTTTTATATTATTTCGAAATAGTATCAGACCTATAAGATTCTTAAAAAAAATAATCAATTAATATTTTCAATTCTCAAGTATCTTTTTTTTGCTAAATTCCAAAAAAAAAAAAGTGGGCAAGTGGGTATTGCTCTGCTGTATAGTAGAAATGGAGAGTAGGTCACTGGTCGTGTGTATGTGTTAAATTTGAATGCAATGACGGGTATCATTATATACGAAAAACGATTCTGAACGAAGATGATTTGTCAGTTATGATAATTAGTTGGATATATTATATTATTATTACTTATATTTAAATTGTAATATATCGTTATTTTACGCGATTTCGTAAAAAATTAAATTTCATACGCTCATAAAATGTTTTCTATATTGACAATGGAATTATTTTTTACAGTTACTTGAAAAAAAACTTATGGATAACCTAGAATAGGATTTTTTGAACCTTAAGTATAAATCACAAAAATTTTATGAATTTTCAACTTCAAAATTCTTTGCAAATGTTCGTGATTTTGATATATTTTGTAAACATTTGAACTTTAAATGCTTATAAACAAAAATTGTGATTAACGATTTTTGATTTTTTTTTACTACAATAAGTACAACTTATAATAAACCTTGAATTAAATTTTAAAGATTTTTTGGATAGCTAAATTTTTTTTATCGAAATTTTAAGAACAAAAACTTAGAAAAGTCGAAAATTTAAATTGTCTATAAGTAGCTTAAAAAAGGTCAAAGTATTTTGAAAATTTAATCACCATAATATAAACATTTGGTGAAAATTTAAAGTATTTTCAATGATTCGTTTTTGAGTTACAGTAAAATAAAAAAATCGATTTTGTCAAAAAATGGTTATGCTTAAAAATTCCCGTTTTTCCTGACGCTTTTGAAAACTACTGGAAATTTTTTACTTTTGACCCCCCCCCCCCCCAACAAAGTAATAACTAGATGAATTTCCCTTTTTAAAGAGAGGCTGAAGTCAAAAATCGAAGCATTATTACTATTCCAAAATGTCATGACAGACACAAAAATAAAAAAAAAAATTAAAAAAAAAACACACATAATTGTAAAATAAATACATTTATCACTCCGTTCAGAATCTAAAATACATGATATTTATTTCTTATAGAATATCATCATTGTTGCACCATATTTTAATTCAAATTATGGCGTGTGATAGAAAATTTTAAAATTAGCGTTCATATCATATTGTTTTATGTCTTGTACTTCATCATTCTTAAAATTATTTCATACGTTTGATGTCTGATGCATCGCGATGTTGATACCGTAAAACATATTATATACGCGACCGTCAAGTATATTTATTGGCGTACACTGTAGACTTTAGTTTAGGACACAACATTAGATAAAAGACTCGTACATTTTTCAATTTTTCTTTATCCATACCAGTAATTCGTTTTAATGCTGCTCTCTCTGTAAAAACTGTATAGTTAGTCAAATATACTTTTGACCCCCCCCCCCCCACAAAGTAATAACTAGATGAATTTCCCTTTTTAAAGAGAGGCTGAAGTCAAAAATCGAAGCATTATTACTATTCCAAAATGTCATGACAGACACAAAAATAAAAAAAATAAAAAAACACTTATCATTGTAAAATCAATACATTCATCACTCCGTTCAAAATCTAAAATAATAATAATAATTTTAAATAATTTATTTCCCAGCTTGCAAATATGAAATTACATTAATTTCACTTGTAAAATAAAACGTTATGTCCACCAAAAAATTATTTTTAATACTCTATAGAGTACAGATTATATTATATTAAACAAAAAAAAAAAATTAAGAATCTTTGGGAAAAAAGTTCCCAAATAATTATTTTATCCTTGATGTTAACGTTTTTGTTTTTAAATTTTATAAAACTGTTAACATATTATTAAAACTGAAACAATACATTTTTTATTTATTTTCAATCGTGAAATAAAGTTCCTTTTTATTAATTTAAATGTATTTTTGTATAGGCACAATTTAATTTTTTTTGTTTTTGCTAAAATAACCTTGGAGTTATATCGACTAAATAAAATGATATTATTTATCTATTCTATTTTAATTACGGTTAATATCTTTGTAGGTACCTTAATTGTACTTATGTTCCATATACATATTATATTAAACTATTATTGAAATATTTAACGTAGGGCTGAAACTTTCTCAGATTACTTTTATTAAACTAAGAGAAATAGACCACCAATTCGGATTTCACGTGATCAAATCGTAAAATCGATAATCAAATTATAAAAATAAAACACGATTGTGTAATTTGTTTACATATTTATTATTATTGGTAATGCTACGAAAAGCAAGCGTAAAGCACTTAAGCGACATTATAATATTTTATAGAAACATATTTATACATTTTATAACATTTAAAAGCATAATATAATAAAAAAAATAAAAAATAATAATATAAATATTTAAAATACAAAAAATACATTTAATTATATTAAAGACATTTTTTAATTTTTGTTTAATAGCATAAGAATCACAAAAAAAAAAAAATATAAAAATTATAAATGTGTGTTTTAATTTTTGAATTGTCAGTGTAATATTAGCATTTAGAATTAGAAGGTCTTAATAGTATAATTTATTATTTAAAGTAAATTGTCTAGTAAATGCAAGACGTTTATAATATTAATCAGCAATAACGTATATGTGCTATGTGTGGCTATTATTGAAAAAATTCTGTTTTCTGCGTACGAAGAAAATTATATTCGTAAACGTTAACAAAAAGGTATTTATTTTTTAGTTAACATCTGCGGTATCAAAATATCCACGCACAGTATCGTGATTCCGAAGCCCGCGTTTATTTCCCGTCTGCGATATCGTGACCATAATTAATCGAATGTATACACGGCATTCAAACTTTACATTATATACGCGTACTTGAGCGTATAATATCAGATGCGGTTTTCCTACTACCCCCTAACCACTAAAGCACAATAGTTTTCAGTAAGTCTCACAGTATGCCCCACTATCCCATACTCCCACCACCGCCACCGCCACACTCAGCTGTCCACAATGAGTGGGTATCGTTAATAATTATTCGGCGGGGTACGTCTGTATAATATATATATTATATATATATACAGATATAAAATAATATATAATATCACGCTGACCGACCGGTGTGGGAATGTGAAACGGACACAATTTATAAGAAGATATAATATATATATAGTTGCAGTATATACAAAGTCTGTGGCAGCTGTAGCCGGGGATGGGCGTCAAGTTTTCGCGGCGTAAGATGATTGATGTGCACCGAGGGAATCGGCAGCGGTGGAGGAAACAACTACGACAACAACACTGTCTACCCTCTTCTCTGTTGTGACGCTCAGTCCATTCATATATATGTATATTATTATTATTATTATCATCATGATATATAAATATGTACAAGACTGACAACAATTATATTGGCCCCGCTAAGACGATGTGTATAAATTCTACGCGCTTCGCTCGTCTCGCCAGCCATCTTTGCCACTACCATACCCCTCAAACGTAAGCCCGCAGACGAATTTATTGCTTGCCACCCGCACAGGTGTATGTTATCACCGCGCAGTTAGGCTATGGCTACGGCTATGGTGTCAGTTAAGGGTTGCTGATAGTAGTGGTGATGATTGGGAAGTGAGGAGGGGTTGGTATACCCGCACAGTGTGCCGGGTGTACCGGGATGGAATGAAATATTTTTTTTTGTTTTAACGTCACACGTACCGCTGACAAATTACAATGATAGCGATAAAAACACTCAGATTTTAATTTATAATATTACGTGTAGTAGGTATATATCGTTATCGTCATACTGCACGCGTACGTCCGTTATATCACATTATAAATATAAATGATCTGTGGTAATAAATAAATATTTATGATTTAGTGTTGAAAGTTGTAGGAGTTGCATACTCTTCAATTTATAGTAGACCAAACTAGAAATCTATTCATTACAATGACGAGTTTAAAAATAAAAACATTTTTAATGCATATCTATTTTGTGTATTTTGTAAATGCTAGACTTGGGATTTTAGTTTTTAATATGAAAATGTTTATTAACAATTAAAAAATATATACATTTTTTTGGTAATAGTAAAAAATATTTTTTGATAATTTAAAATTTTTTATTTTTTTATTTTAATTAAGTCAGAAATAACTTTCAAACCCTAATTATTATATTATATTTTATTCATTATGCATAGAAATTGTCTAGATTATACAATTTGAGCTGAGCGCTAAAGCATTGTTATAGTATTTTTCTATACTATTAATATTAATCTTCAGCAAAATGTTTAAATTGACTGTTAAAAAATTATTTACAATATATGTATTGGGAATAGGATATCATGTTTTTATTCTGTAGGAATTTCCTTAATTGCTAACCCTAACCCTCCATAATTTTGATCTACTACTCCGCTTAACTAAATTTAAAATACTAGAAAAGTTATTATTATAATACAATTAACTACTAGTTCAAAAATCAATTTTTATATAACAAAATTCTTGAAAAAATATTCTTATAAAAGTATGAAATTAAAAATATAAGTTATATTTAAAAAAAGTAAAAACTTAAAATATTAAAACAGTAAAAATCAGTAAAACGTAATTTTTTTTTAATACTTCATACTCAATTAAAAGTATATAACATAATCGTATTACTTATGAAAACGTTTTTACTTTTTTAGGATGATTAGTATTTATTAATACTAAGAATCATCTATTGCATTACAATAATAAATTAATAATATTATTAATATTTTGGAAATTGCGTATTTCGAGCATATTATCCTATTAAAAAATTAACATTAACTTGGTTAAACAATTATCAAAAATTAATAAACAAAATTGAAATAATACAAATATAATATTTTATCTTAAGGGCACAGTAAAAACCTTGGGAAATATTATTATTGCAATAATCCATTATAAATGAATCGTATTACACGTACGGACAACACATATAATAAACAAAGTAAGAACTAATTACCCATTCTAGTTGAACTGGTAAGGATTTTCCAAAAATATAATAATTATCAACATTTTTAAAATATCTATTAAGAAAGAAATCTGTAGTTTCGATGATAGCATCTAAGGAAATGTCACTTGGGAATTTTTGTAATAGATATAATAAACTTTAGACAGACAATTTTTTTCGGATTTGTGGACTTCAAGTGTACGGACAACGTGTGCAATTTTCTAAATCTACTTTTCGGGTGACGTAAATACGTATAGTGGCAGTAGTGAATCGGTATGTCAATCTTTTTGATTGAAATGTTTAACAGACTTTAGCAGTGACACAATGCAATTTGTATGATTTTCGTGATACGACCAAATTTCCTCAAAGCCAGAATAGTGAAGATTTATAAAATAAAAATAACAAGCAGAATGTTTTATTACAGGATAATATATTTTTGTAATGAATATTATTTAAAATCTATTCTATACGGGGTGATTCTTTTATGATAAAACACTAATTATTTTAAAAATATTCATGTTTTTAAAAACATTTTTTTGTAAAGTTTCAAATTGTTAAAAAAACAACTTTTTATTATAAAATTATACTTTTAAATATTGTTTATCCTTATATTTTTTTAAGTTTTTTACTTTTTTGAATGACAACATAGAGTTTTAATTTCATATTCCTAAACAGAATAATTTTCTGAGTATTTTGATACATAAAAATTGAATTTAGGGCGAGTAGTTCTTGAGTTATACGTATTTAAAGTTTAGACAAGCGGAGTATTGTACAAACATTTTGCAGGGTGACCCCGTACCACTACACTCCGCTTTTCTAAACTTTAAATACGTATAACTCTAAAACTACTCGCCCTAAATTCGATTTTTATGTATCAAAATACTCAGAAAATTATTCTGCTTTGGAACATGAAATTAAAACTATATGTTCTCATTCAAAAAAGTAAAAAATTAAAAAAATATAAGGATAAAAAATATTTAAAAATATAATTTTTTAATAAAAACGTTGTTTTTTTAACAACTTTAAACTATGTAAAAAAATGTTTTCAAAAACATGAATACTTTTTGAAATAATGAGTGTTTTATGATAAAAGAATCTCCCCGTATACGTTATAGATAATATGTAAAACTGTACGTGGTTTATAATGTTTATATAACTTAGATAATTTTTTATAACGTTGATTTTGTAATGCTTCTTACCGTACAGTTAGTAGGCCATCCAATATCAACATATTTTCAACACGAAATATTAAAAAAATAAATAAATAACTGGGGCAAATGAAAATAATAAATTATCAGTCAAACACATAGGTGATATTTTCAAGTAAAAAAATAGTTATGCGTATATTAAGTATATGCAAAAAAAAAAATAACAAATAATATTAATATTTCATTGTACAATTATAAACCATATAAATAATTAACATTTCAAAAAATAAACAATTGAAAAGAAAACTAAAAATCAAATATGAGCTAAAAAATGTATAATTATACTTGTACCTGGTTTGAGCGGTAAAGTAAAAAATCAAGCAAGAATTTGAAAATATTGTCTTAAATATTAAAAATTCCAAAAATCAAACTATGAATTATATTATTACATATTAAACAATAAAACGGGGAGTGAAATGACAAGTGATATAAGGCATTGTATATTATATTATGCAAGTATTATATATGTCTGTATAAAATAATAAAGAGTGTATCAGTAAACTGTTAAATTGTCTTTATTACGTCTTTAATTAAATGAAAACTTGCAGCCACCTAAAATTGAAAACAAAAATATTCGATACCAAACGTTTCCACGTATAATACTAGTATTCATTGTACTGTCCAGTTGATTAATTTCGTCGTGTTTTGACGTCTACAAAACAAGTGTCGTTAGTAGGTATATTATATTATGAAACAATACGGTTGATGTATTGGTGCGCGCGGTTCGCATACAAACCACTTTCCAAAACCAATGTCATCAGTCGTAATATTGCGCACTGGCACGGATACGTCTAATACACGTACCCTAACCCACGTGCGGTTTATTACTATTATATTACGATTTCATCAGATTTGAACGTCGAGTGCAGTTCATCGATTTTGTTTGGACGCGAAAAGTTAACCAACAAGACCAATTATTTCCCCCACTATAGATATCTCAGATTTCGTATTGTATTGTTATACTATGATCTTGAATCACTCTGGCGGACGGATAGATTTGTATTAGCGATTATTTACTATTTTGTTAAATACTCAACAAGTTTATCATCGGAAATCACAATCCTGTGTGACATTCAAGATTTTATTTTTTTATGTGCCTAATTTAAAATAACAATATAACACCAAATAAGATTACCCAAGGCAGAATAAATATTATCTAATTTATCAAAAATATCTGCACATTTGAAAAAAAAATAACACGTTGCCGGTAGATAATAGTCATAACACTATATTTTATATTATATGTATAGTGATATAATAGAAATATTTTTTCTATTTTTTAATAAATTGATTATATACAAAAAGTGATTCGCAGTTTTAAATTTTCGAAATACTTTTTATAAAGCAAAACATATATTATTCTTTGACTATAATACCTGTATTAACAGATCGTTTGCATAAGAATAAGGAGCTATAAAATTCTTATTATAGTTAATTGTATATGAAATTATTCGAATATTAAGCTTATAAATATTATAAGTGATATATTTCGCGATAGTGATAAGTGCTGATCCACTTTTTTTTTAATTTCTTAAAAGTTTTACTTAACTTTTTTCATAAGTTATCGAATTTTTTAAAATAACGAATTTATCCAGTTGTTCATATTATTATTATGTTTTAAAGGTTTATTTATCTTTACGTCGTCGTCTTTAGTCGAATTTAGTTAGATTTTAGGTTTTATATTTCACATCAAATCCAATCGCAATTACCTATATTAATAAAAATATTATTTATTAAACTATGACCGATAAATTGAGAAAATTGGTTTCAAAGATTTACATGATTTTTAGTTGTTTTGACTAAGCGACACGACAAGCTTCGACAATCCGTCATCGTCTTTGTTAAAATTAATTTTTAATCATTACCGATAAACGCAATAGTATTGAGAGTTGAACAATATTATTTTATCAATAAAACATGAGTTATTCTGTTATTTGTATACGTATGTGTGTGATCACTCTAGTTAAATAATAACCAATTAGAACTGTCTAGTAACTTTCTTCGATCAAAACGCATTTCTGTTTTCGAATAGCATACACGTAATGTTACTACGTGTGACCACGACTGTATATAAACCGTTTTTAACATTTATCGAATCAAATGCCTTGCAGTGGTATTAAGTGTTCGCAGTCTTCTGGGAATATAAGAAAACCAAGATAGTCTGCAAAGATTATCACAACCGTTGAAAGTATTAAGTAATTTTTTTTTTTGGCTTTTCATGCTTTCATGATGCAAATTAGTAGCCAAATGATTACAAAATTTCAAAACCGATCAGAAAAAGTCAATTACGTATTCATTTAACGTACGTGTGGCTGAAAATAAATATCGTATAATGTCCCAAGTTGTACACACGATAAACTCATCAAACCTGACAGTGAAAATCAGCACCCTTAATGGCTTTTACTTTGCTAATGGAAATCGGACGTCTCTTTCTGACCCGTTCGACTCTTTGTTTTTATAAGTTCGTCTTATGTTTGGTGCGATGGTGGTAGTATAATATTATAATCGTTACAGAGATATTTATATCAACACGTATCCAAGTGTAAAATACATTTATGCATGTATCACTTGTGATACTAATGGTATTTATAATATACTTATATATAAACTATAATACATTTATAATATACAATATACTATCATATACTGTTAACTTGAGTATAAAAATTGTGTTTATAGTATTTAAACATCTAAACATTTTTTTCTCAAAAACGGCCCCACGGTTATTAGGCGATGCTTTACATTTTCAAAAAAAATTACGAAAATTTGAAATAGTGATATTATTTAATTATTATAAAACTTTAAGATATTCGAAACATGTGTCACCATGTTACACTAGAAATAATACTAAAAATAATAACATTACGTGTTATTTCTGCGAAAGTCACAATATGTTAAGAAGTGTAGATACTTTAAAGAACTTAAATATTGCAAAAGGGCATTTTAATTGGAACAGATTCATTTTTAATGAGTTATTTAATAATATTATTAAAGCTTATACTCGTATAATTACTGAAGAAAATTTAGGAGTACATATTCCAAGAATTACATATTATGACTATAACGTATCTAATAATGGCAGTTCAACTATACCACAATGACATCAATTTGCCAATAGATCATTATTTTTTATCACACCTGACAAAACTCATAGTTGAACATTCGAGTATGATAATGTAGACTTACAAACACTACTATTTGTTACGTACAGAAGGTTCTACGTCACCTTTTTTTCCGATTTAAAAGACAAATTAATTTAAAAGTATTCTTACCACAGTTAAATTCTCATCACACTATAGACATTAAATATTACAAATAATTATAATTTACCTTGATCTGAAATCCTTGATTTCATTAATTTCGTTGTAAATTTAATCCTTATTTAAGTTTTATTATATGATTAATTAATAAAAAAGAAAAATAATTATACAACAAAATGTATTCACGTTCACACAAATACTAAAATTACTAAATACTAAAAAATTAAACTTGAGCTAACCTAGGTAACTCGGTACTATTTTATTTCGTGCCAATTAGTCAATAAATATTTTATTAGTTTTATATGATCAGATTTTCATCTTAATGAAAATATTGCATTTCATGCGTCCCCTGACTCGCTATTTTGTTTACTAACTGTACTGAAATTTTTTTATACTCCACATTTAATTACGCTTTGTACCATCTTTGCTATAATCGACCGTTATTTGTATGCATAGCGTAAAAAATTATGTATCACATTCTTTTCGTTCGAATTTTAAGCGTACTATGCAGACACTATTTTTAAAAAATGTCGTTGAAATATTACATTCTATCCCGTCATTCTAACTCCCATTTATCCGACAAAATTATCAAATTCAAGGATACAAATATAGTAAATACAATAAAATATATATATATATATATATAATAAAAAAAACAAATTTATTTAGGTAAAACAATATATTATATAAAATAGGTAAATTTCACGGTCGTTTATAACAATATTAAACTATGTATTAGAAGAATAAAGATCGAATTCAATTTTCATGCAAATGTCAAATCAACTTTAATAGTATTTTAATTTTATAATAACTGGAAATAGCAATTAAAAAGTATATTTGTCAACGTAAAATGCTGCAGATCATTATTAATTGGCAATCACAATTTATTTCCGAAAAATGAATACACCGTGTATACAGTTCACACGTAATTAGATTCGCTGGGTAGGTAATTCAGTTGCCAGCCTTCAGTTAACGTTTTTAGTGCCATCATCACTAATGTCTGTTACATCTATGTCATTTTCAAAATTAACTTTCATTCCCCGTGATTTTGCTGATAATTATCTCTTGTTTTTTGTTTGAAAATGTGTTTTTATAATGCAGGCAGATTAAGTCTGTATATTTTTAGCATCGTACGTTTTTGACGGTTCTGTTGAGTTTGAACACAGTTACATAATCGTTTTGTATATACGATTTTAAGTATAGAAACTTTTTAATTGTTATCAAAAAATAGTATGAATTATTCTTATATTTACTAATCTAAAAAATTAGGTTTTCCCTATTGAATAAAATTAATTTAATAATTTTAAAATGTTAACAAAAATAACAAAATATTAATAATATCCATTTAATCCCAATAAAAATATTATTACAAATAAATAATTGAAAAATCACTTAAGCTTTTAGAGATACCTAAAAATATTTGTATTATTTTTACTTATATAATACAAGATGATTTTTAAATAAACAAGATTTATTTTTGGAATTAATTGTAATTTGCATTAATTTTAATTAAACTATTATTTTTAATATTTTAAAATTATTCTGAATATATTTATTATATTTGCTCAAACAAAATTTATTTTTGGTTTTTAAATAATAATATACCGTGATTTATTCGTAAGAATTTATATAATATGACTTATTTAATAACACTACAATAAATACTAAATCTATTATTATAATTATAATATTTAGTTTAACGTGTAGAAAACATTTTTGTATAATTTTTATATACATACATCTTTTTATTCTGAGCGGAATGTCATGACTTTTCAATTGTGTGTATTTGTTGTTATTGTTATTATTATTATTTTTTTTTTTATGTGTGTCATCACGTTTTGGAGCAGAAAATTCGTTTCAATATTCATTCTACAACATAGATAGAGGGTATTCTATGGTAAACAATTTAATCTATTAGTCTTGAAAATATGAAATACCAGTGTTGTTTCAGTTGTTTGATAATTGATACAAAAAACCAAAACAATAGGAAAAATGCGAATATTTGTCTAAATATCATTTTTTGACTACAATTCTTTTTTCATTAATATTTAATAAAACTCACTACAGCATATGACTGGGATTTTAGTAATATCTTACACAATTGTCTATAATTTATATACATCGTTCTATCATAGAATTCAAATTTTACATGTTTATGATATTGAACTATTCAACTATACCCACAACTTACAGTAGAAACGAGTTGCCCAGTTTTTAATATAATATTTTTTTAATTAATTCCGTAACGGTTAAATTATATGTTTCACATCATTATCAGAGTTCTGAAATAAACGGAAAAATAATAAAACATATTTTAATTTTTTTTAAATAAGAAGCTTGACGGCATCTTGTATAGGCAATTCTAGTACACATACGTGTAGGTGTCATTCCTCGGTCTTTATAAAAAATGCACATAATATGCAAATTTAAAACCTCAAATTAAAATTTATAATATTCTTTAGTTATAAATATTGAGCGAGAATATATAAAGCCGTTTTTTAAGTATTTATTTTTACATATCTTTTTTGCAGTGTTCCATAAGAAATACACGACATTGTAATTATTTTTTATCCAAAAATATTCATTGCACAAAACTATTGCAGCTGACTCACATTTCATATAGATAATATATTATAATATATACACCTATGTTTCAAGCAAAAATCGAAATCGGTCAAACTCGGAACTGCTTAGGAAAAACCCGAACTGCCCACAATCTTTTGGAAAAATTTCATATTTCGGCTTCTACACGTATAAACCTAGTTGTGACCAACCTCATTTGGGAAAAACCGTAGCGTCTACAAAATGTTCATCTTATCATGATACTTAGTTTTACAAAAAACCAAAATAAATCCTTGTTCTCCATTTAATGCATTTAGAATTATACTCGCAGTCCTTAATGGTACTTCGATATTTGGTATATCATAACTAGGAATTTAATTATTCCTCGCAATGAAATAATTGGTTTATATCATATAATGATGAAAAAATGTCATTTTTCGGTTTCTATTTTATAGAATCCATCGTAAGTAATACTTAATATAACATCTAATACGTTATTTACATTGAATCCACTTCTATCAACACAAGGTGCTGGAATTTACATTGTTATATCGTAGAAGTTATTTAGGTGAATAAACAACTTATCAAATATTATTATTACCTCAAATTATGTTGAGAGTATTGCGTTAAGCAGCCTCAGTGAGATAAGTTGCAGCAGTTATCAAATTTGTTTTTCAATTTGTTTTTTTTTTTGTAAATCAGTGATGTTTCTTTTAATTTGTTTAGCTGAGATAAATAAATTATTTTAAATTAATAATTTATATAGATAAACACAAACTTTTGTATATTATGGACAAAAGAATTAATTAATATGTACATATTCACGATATAAACGCAATCGTATTGTATGTATAATATAACAGTGATATTCGCCATGATTTATTACGTCTAACTGTTATAAACAATATGAACGATGGACGGCAATAAGATTCACGCGTTAACGTCAGCTGGTCCTGAGATGATAGTAGCCTGTCACCGCGACGTGTTAATACGAGTCTACATTATTGTCTTGTCACACCAAAGCGAAAGTCTAATCCTTATGTCACGTAGTGGATCTAATAACACAATATTTATAATATTTATTAATTTAAAAATATTAATACACGCGATAAAATTGGACGCAGATGTGGACCATGCGCACAATGTGGTGTCACAAATAGTACGCACTTATGTGATTAATTGGTTTCGACTTTTAACCGGAAAATTAAGTCTCTCACTGATCCAGAATGAAATCGTTGTCGCCGCCGCTGCCACGTCACGATACAATCTTTATGAATCATCTCGAAGACCGAAATGTTCATCTATAACATATGTGGTTAGATCTGTGTCCAGTTGTAATACACTAATATATATCAATGGTACACGTTTTGAACAGTTTCTCCTAAAATAATGATTTAAAATGATTATATGCTAAATTAACGATGAGGAATGTTGAGGAAAATGGCAGGAGAAGATATTATTCATCATGTTTCATTGGTGGGCGGTTGGTATTATGCTATTATGCTATGCTATTGTATGTATTGTTGTATTGTTAAATTATACAAAAACAGAAGCTGATCAAAAGTTGTGGAATTTTTCCACCGATGTGTACAAACTCGTTTATATTTATTAGTTTTGTTTCTTTCTACGTACGAGATCAGCGCTCCCGAACTCGATCTTGTTAGACAATACATATTATGACCATATCCGACGTAAACATAAAACAAAATTGGATAAATAAATCAACATGATTGTAGGTACTTCATAAGATTCATAACTTGTTAATATTCTAATATACATAACTGTAATACATATTTTATTATTTTTTATGCTTTTTGGTGTTTTATATCCAAACGACCACAGCTAATGTTCCATAAAAAGAAAAACCAATTTACACAAAGTCTTAAAACTTTGTCTATCATGCTGTTAACTTTTAAAAAAAAAAACGATTTTCCTTGTGATAAATATCAAAATCATTCTAAATTTTGACACAAACGTAAACAAGGATCGGGATGAAAACTGAACGAAGTACCAATAACCGAATAAATTATGTAAAGTCTTAAACTATTTGGGCCAATGACGAGATAATTCAGATAATATAAAAAGTAATCAACTCATGAAAAATTAAAATAAATCATTAACAATACAGAAAAATTAGTTGATAAATACATTTCAAATATTATACTTGAATTAATTACATTTTAAGAATGCATTATACATCGATAGTTAATAATCATATATGTTTAAAATATTTTATCGGTTTTATCTATTATTTTATGCAATAATTGAGAACAAATTTTAAATTGTTAAGTTTTGATCAAAATCCGATTTTTAAACGATACAACAAATTAAAAAAAAGGTGATTTTCCAAACATGTTAACCATAATTTTCTCTTTAAAAATTCATAAATTCAATTTCTGATTTTTTGAATTTACTACATAATGATAATTGTATGAAATAGGTACTTGAATTTTTATATGCCATTTAAAGAGTAGCATGTGTCGATATGAGCTACTGTATTCAAAATAAGAACTGACATTTATTTTTTACTTAGAAGTAGCTAATTTTTTTTTGAAACTGTTGATCTATATATTATAAATTACAATTTTAAGAAATACGTTGATTTTTTTTTAAACCCTATGTATTAAGAATAGGTTAGTTTTATTAATAAGTTTGAAATATGTTGAATTATTATAGAAATTTATATCAGAAATTAATGTATTTTATTATTATTTTTTTTTTTACTTTTTATTAAATAATTTCTAAAAATGATGTAAGTATTATAAGTACTATACATAATATTACATAATTACTTACATACTTATAATCTCTTATGTAAAACCATTATCAAGGACTATTAGGTTTATCCTCGGTACAGAAAGTTTTAAGTTAGAAACTACTTTCTGTTCAAATTTAAATTTAGGTGGGTTAACGTCTTCAAAAATAAAAAAAAAAATAACCCAAGCAACAATTTATATTGAAAGAGATAGTTTTTATTTAAAAATAAGAAGCTTATACACGCTATTGAATTTTTCTTAAATTATGTTTAAAATCAAAGTATTTGAAAGTATTATCTTTGAGTGTAATAAAAAATTTCAAAAACAGAATTTGAATAAACTGAATAAAGACATTGTTAAAAGATAAATTATCAGGAATGATTGGTGAATCATTCAGTATATAAGTTAATAATTTCTTTAATGTTATGTGGAATTTGTACATAGTTTGAAAAACTCTTATACCTACTCAACAACTTAAAGTTTATTGTAAATCGATCAACACTATAAAAACTAAATAATATGCTTTCGTCTTACTTTCAAAAGAACTTTTCTCAAAAGTTCGCGAATTACATCAATCACAGTTGATATTTCACAAGCCCAAAGATTTTGAGATACCTATATTTAAATTTCGTACCTAAGCATTAATTCAGATATATTGTATTTTGTAAATTCAATTTCTAACTATTCATAAGGATAACTGATGTTAACTTATTGAGTTTAAAAAATCTAAAATCCAAATCAACAAATTATAAGCTTGATAAAACATAGAAATGTAATCATAAATTATTTATAACATAAATTAATTAATTGCAAAGTTAAATATAAGCTTAATATTATTATTTATTGTTTATTTATTTGAACGGGCAAAATTCCAAAAAAAATTAATTATAAGATAAAAGCGTACAATTTTTAATTTAGTTTCTTAGTGTCTACAACATACTTAATAAATATATAGTACATTATTGAGTTTAAACTAACATACATAGTATTAAACTATTTATAATATAACTATGTACATTTGTAAAAATTACTAATAATGAATAATAATTACTAGAACTATAAGTTATATATTAAATAAGTATTCAAACCAAGTAATGTAGTAATGCTATGCACTTTTTATATTGTAGGTAGGTAACTATAAAAACTCAATCTTATGCAGATCTTTATTTATTATACAGATGTAGTTTAATCAAACTATATACGATCTTAGAAATAATTGTTGTAAGTAAATTAAAACTATAATATAGTACAATTATTATAACGTATACAAATTATACATTTCGAGTTTCTCAATAAAATAAACTAAATACTTATTCTTGAAAAAAAAAATAGAACAATATTGTTTAATAATATTTTGTAATCTAAGATTGAAGTTAAAAAATGATTTTTGATTTAAAACAATATATTTTAAATTAAATTAATTTTAAATAATTTTGATTAAATAAATCACATTAAAATATTTACTAAGCTATTATGAACCAAATGTTCTTTAGTCAAATTATTATATCGATTAAACAACATGCTATCTACATTGTCAAATCGATAATAAATTTATTCAACGTGTGTAAAATCTAAACATATAATTGTTGATTTTTTTTTATAGTAAACATGAAGTCACACACGTGGTTCTGAAATAAATCTTCATTTAACTCAGTGTATACGTATAACCTAGATATTATTTTAAATAATTACTTGTTTGTAGACACACAAACCCGGACATGTTTAATGACTTGTCCTGTGCGTAATATGTGTAAATTATTTTTTTTCTTTTCAAAATGTTACATCAGTTAAAATGCAAATGGAACATGTGGTTCACGGTAAAAAAATGCTAATTAGAAATTATTCACATTCACACGTTTTCGTGTCAACATTGTTCAATTTAGAAAAAATAAAACATTTGAACCAAGTTCCGTACACAAAAAACCATTAGACATAATCTGGCATTTTAACGCATTTTTTTTTTAACAACACTACGACGGTGTAAAGTGCTAATATTTGCAGTTTACACTGTTCCGGTTCGTGTTAATACATTTTACTTGTTAAAAGTAAAAAAAAAAACAGAAACCTCCTTAATTTATTAGTTATTACATATGATTAATGTGGTATGTTATATGTATAGTATATGCATTTATATATAATACATATACTTATCTAACATTTTTTTTATGTTGTTTTGATAAATGTATTGCTTTTCTTGTTGATAATACAAATATTTTTTATGAAACTTATTTAAAGCTCTATATGACAATTATAATATATTTTAAACATACTTTAAAAGTCCTACGAGGATGTTATTCTTTGAAAACGATAGTGATAATTTATATACATTTTTTTTTCTGAAGTTTTGTACACATAGGATAATTTTCTAAGCATGCGCATTCCCATTTATCAATGCATTCATATAAATTATTAATTTTAATTATACTAAAAGATTATATTTTTAAATACTTAGATTTTTATATCAAACTATGCTGTTTCAATTCAATCTTATTTTTTAAAATAAAACACCCTTAATAATTACGATAGAGTATATTAATTCATTTAAATCGAATAGTTTTAGAGAAATCAAAATGTATGTACAAAAAAAATAAGCTTTAATGATTGTTTTATACAAAAATACAAAATATATTTTATACTTAGACTAGTATTTATTATGCTCAGGCAGATTTTACAAATTATTATATGAATAGATTACTTTAATTTTGAAACAAAGCCCCAAACTTTTTAAACTTTTTATCATGATCTTAATCATTTTTTAGCATACAGACTTTAATAATCTTGAAGTGTAATAATTGTTTAAACTCAATTTAAATATTAAATGCAACACAGGTTTCAATAAAACTATTTGCTTAAAACTGTTACCCTTATTTAAATAAATGAGTTTTTATCTTCACAACGATGGTCTTTAATTAGAATAAATTCAAAGTATTTAAATGTATAGTTCCTAAGTATAGCTAAAAATTCTTAAAATCATAATTTTAATAAATTAATGTGACCATGCTTGGGAAATATACATATATATAATATAATGCCCATATCGGGGAACAAATATGCAACAATCTTGGGTATATAGATGTGTTATTTCTGATCCAGGATAAACAATCATCTATGTACAACTCATAATCTATTCCTTGTAAAATGTCTATGGATACGTTATTTTCTCCTATTTTTAATTATTTGATACATATTACACTTACCTATATGGTGAGCCAAGATTTTGTGTCGGTAAGAGGAACGGACTACGCTTTACTAAGAAGTTCCGATCGGTATATTTACCGTAGATTAGCCAAGAGGTTTAACTTGAACGCGTAATCCGTCCTTTATACGGTCCACTGGACAATGTGCATCATATATAAATATATATTTTTTCCCTTCCTGCTTTCATAAATATAGAAGTACATTTTTTTGGCATTCGTGAGAAGAAGAAAATGATGACGCAGTGAAATTAACTATTTCTATGCTTTTCTTTGTAAAATTCAATCAAACTCTTCAAAGAATTTGTATCCTAAGGATATTACAACTATCGTAAGCATTATAAAGTTAACGAAAAAGTTATATATTAATTATTTATTAAAAACATTCAGAACTGTGGTTGTTGTAACTGAAAATGAATATGGTAAAAAATATATTTTAATTAATACAAGTGACACAATAAATTGAGGCTATACAGTTTTCAACCAGCCGTTATTTTAATGTTGAGCACACATTTCTCATGACGCAGTGGAGCGCATTCGGCGAGGATTTGAATTCGAATGTCTTCTTTCCACTCGGCTTGCAATTTCATTCTGTGGGATTATCTAAAGAGCATAAAGTGTACGTCAATTTTACACGAAATTCTCCCGTTCCTATAAAAAGTGAATTACTTGGATCAAAATGTGCGTCACAATTCTGTATAAAATTTGTTATATTTTATGTGTATATATAAATAATTATTCGTATAATATTAAAATTAAACAATTTTTCTCTTGATTAAGATATATATGAGAGATATATAAATAGTATTAAGTCTTATTTTGGCAAGTACGAGTCACATCATTTTTTTATCATTAATAAGTTTTTAATTGTGTATGTATTTTTATGAACACCAAACGTGTGTAGGTAATGTTATCTTATTACCATCATGTTGTGCATGTTGTAACAGGATTTTTTCTCCGTAATATTACGCATCATGTACTTTAGATAGTTTCAGCTATCTTCATTTGTTTGAATTCAATTGATCAAAATCTTTCTCCAAAAACGAGAGAATGTATAAATGAAGTAACTATTTTTTACTACGATAATGTTACTATTATATAGTTAAGCACGCTAATTTGAAAAATATACTCGTATAAGTTATTATAACATAGGTAGGTAACTAGGAAAATATGTATACTTCTCATGACATCTTTCAATCTGACTTGAATTTCTAAAAAAATAAAATAAAATGCAAATCGAACCACAATTCTAAATATATATTTATATTAGTAAACATAATAAACGGTGATAAACATAACCGAGGCTCCTTTAAAAAGCCTCAGTCTCATGGGATATTATCCACCACCTCAAAATACAAATCACCATTTGCATCTTACGACTCGAGTTGCTACTTTTTTTCCGTTTAAAGAAATGCTTGTAATGTGTTAATCTAAACGGATATATAAGTGTATTATTATAATAGCCACTTTAAATGCGAAATAGCATTATGCGTAATGGTTGCAGTATGTCAAAGTCTAGTAATCCGTAACAATGGCATGAAAAAAAGTAAAAAAAAGAAAGTTCAAAAAATACAATTTTAAAGTTTTTATCATTTTTATAACATTAAGATGGATAACACATTTGAATGTTTTGATTGAAATTCTGTAATACATCGTGTATTTTAGTGTTTCCAAAACATTATTTATATCTATGATTTCATTGAATTTTAATACAGGTACCTATATTTATTAGCAAAAAAACTACTTAAGTTTAATATTAAGCTATAGACATATCGAATAGTTTATTTAATGTGTATACAGTATACACATTATAAACAGGTAATAGAAATTTTAACTCGGCATGTTAACTATTTATTATCAGTTATATTAAATATTTAAAAAAATTACATTTTAAATACTTTAATGAAGTTTGAAATCAGTTAACAAATGCCATTAACTTAATTTAACTTAAAGTAACAATAAGTTAAGTTGGTTAAGTAATATATATATAAAAAAAATTAAATATTTTCTTATTTAATTGATAGTTACTTGGATACTAATTATTTAATATACTAAGTGAATGTGGTAAAATGAACAGTTATATTTATTATTTATTATTATTATTACTATAAAATATATGCATGTTAATTCAGTTAATTTAAGTGCATAAAAATCATAATCACATATCAATTTATATAATAAATCTTTTCCAACCCTTAAAAAATGCTTTTGTGAGCAGCACTACACACTGAATATTATATTAATTATTTAAAACATTTATAGAATTGATTTTTATACTTCAGATTTAGGGAAGTTATCTTTTAAATTTAAATTTAAGTGTAAATATACTTAATTTATTGCTTAAAAATTACAATTTGGAATTTAAGAAAATAATTAACTGGTAAACTAATAAAAATTATAAAATGTAAATACGTATGTATAATACAGGGTTCGGAAAAAACCTACCTTATTTAGAAATAGCGCTGTGTGATTTGTGGTGGTGGTACAACAGTGGAGAAGGTATCGATGGATAGTGGTATACGTGCAATTTTTAGTAGACGTAATGGCAAGGAACAAAAAAAAAACAAAAAAAAACCATTAAAAAATAACGAAAATAAAACGTGATTTAAAAAAAAAAATCTATATTTAAAATTGATAATGTGATCACTCTGTATGTGGGCTGTGATTACGTTCTTTGTGGATATTTAAAGGCACATTGTACGATCATGGCCCCGCATCCCTACAAGCGATTAAGGAGCCAATCTGGTGATCATTGATCATGAGCCTGGTGGCATTGACCTTCATTTTACTAGCAATGACACGAAGAGTTATGGAAAACTATCGGGAAAGGCTTTATGAATGTGTTAACAATGGAGGACTTAACCGATATGTTTAAAATAAATAATTAAAAATGGCATAATATTTATTAGTACAAAATAAAAGAATTTTTTCTATTTCTTTGTTTGTTTATTTGCAACTGCCTCTTGAAATATGGGAGGTTTTTTTGCCGGACCCTATATATTAAATTATAATAACAAAATGTCAAAATAAACGTTTAGATGTTACATTGGTTAAAATTAATTTAACTTTTAACTTTTTAAACCGTTAATGCTTAGCTTTACATATTTATGTAAACAAATTATTATTTTTACGTAGAAAAACTTGAAAATGTATAAACTGTACAATCGAATGCTTGGATCATCATCAGATCAACATTTATATTAAATTTAAAATATTGACACTTCAGATTATTTTAAAAAACGTGAAACATTATAATATAATATTTTATGATGTTATATGAATAAATCATTTTTTTTTAAACAATAAAGTACTTCATTAGGTTCTTTTTTTTGGGGGGGTGGGGGTAATTATGAAATTTAATAGTTCCTTAAACTTTTAAAGTAGATATGAATGTTTACAAAAAATATATTTTATAAAATGTAAAACAATTATTACCTAAATTACCACATTCAACATGTATTTTAAAGAACGAAAAAGTTCCTATTTTAAATCAAAATACTGCAATACCAAGAAATTTTTTGAAGTACCTGTCGTTTTTAATTACTTAAAACATGAAATAATATACGTTGTATAAAGTTTTATATTTATTTGTATGGTGGTATGGTATATGTAGTTAGAATAAATAATTATGATATATTTATGTTTATTTTTTTTAATCAGCAGTAGTTTTTTTTTATATAAACATTTATTTTATTATATACTTAAAAATATACAATATGTTTTATGGCTATTACAATAAATTGTAAATAGTTTGTTTCTTTGAGAAAATAATTAAACTCGTATTTTGTATCCCATTCAGCCTGGTTAGTGTTTAGTATTTAATTGAAATTATATTTATAATTTTATTAAAAAAAATCATATTATTTTAAATCTTCACTTTTATGAATATTATTATTTATTAAATTGAACTTATAACATAAAAAAAAAAAATAATATTTACAGTAAATTGTTTTGTTTTTAAGAAATTATACTTGTTTAAAAGTTGAAATATTAACATAAACATTTAAAATATTAGTTTTAGGAAACTATGTATTTATGATTTATTTTAGACCAATAAAACATTCAAATCACATATTAAATTATTTAAAGAACAACATACGTGAAAAGTTTTAAATTGAAAGGTGTAAAATAGTAGCTAAAAAAAAGTTTTATCTAAATTGGGATTTTATCACAACCATTCTCTCGATTTATTTCCGTAATTATTTCTAACGTTGTAAAATCGTAACTTTGGGAAAGTAATAATTCCCTCTTTTGTAAACCACAACTAAATACAGAGTATCCAAAAACTTATTTTCCGATTAGGAACTATCTAATAAAATTTATGTAAATATGTACGCTTTTATCCCAACCCTTTTTTCTCCTCGTTTTTCATTTCTTGAAGATTTGTGTTTGATTTGTTATCAATTATAACATCTCCATTATTCAACTAAACCATACAAAATAACATTTTGATTTGAATTCGATATTTTTAAAATACAAAACGTGATTAAATTTTCAATGAACAAAAGCAAAAAAAAATATATTTAATCGATTTAAAAAAAAAGTATTTATTAATATTAATAAATGTATATAAACTATATATTGAGTGTTATAATGCATACCAGTTATATAATTTAAATCTGGTTTGTTACGTTAGAAAATAATATGAATTAAATATATTAATCATAATTTTAAATGTTTAAATATTTAAATTTGTTAGTAATAATACTTTGGATTTAGAAATATAATTAAACAAACAATTTTGTTATTGATGACCGCTATTATAAGATAATAATAATACATTATGCATTATCACATATGGTACGTATTGTGTGTGAGACAGAGAGAGTAAACAATAAATTATGGATCCCATTCGTATAGCTTTTACTTCAGTCGGAAAAAAGTTTAACGAGTTGATTTTATTATGTACCAGCTGGGATGAATAATATTTTAATAGATAGTTCACAGCTAATGTTATGCACACAGTTTATATTAAAACACAATTTACAATTTAGGATTGCTTGACAAAGGATATATTTTCACGTTATAATACTAATATAGTTTTTAATTTTATACTTTTCCATTACCTTCCATAAATATTATCGTTTTTTTTTTAAAATCTTATTCTTGGTCTGAATTTTTCGATCGACTTTTATTATGATTGATTTTCAATGGTTGACGGAGTTATTGTATCGCATTTTTTTTAACATCAATTTGTACAATTAGACTTTCGAAAAAAAATAATGTTTGGATTTTAAGACATCAATGATGAAAACTTGATAATAAACTACAGAAACGTCTGTTGGTATTTATTTTATTTATGGCCAATTTTTAGAAGAAAAAATAAAATTCGATTAAATCATTCAGTGTACGTAAATACTTAAGTGATATTTGTAGTTTAACTTGAGAACTTTTAAAATAAAATATTTAAAAATAAAGTCTTTTAATCTTCCATATTACATTATAATTTATATTGGGGTGAAATTTTATTGATTTTTTGAAGGAAAAAAAATTGGTTCTCATTTAATATTTACTTACTATATGACTGAAACTAACATGAAAATTAATACGTACCTATTACGGTGTGAAAGTATACGTGATGTACATTGTACATATTATATTATGCTTTTCAAATTTATTTCCATTAATAATATTCATCACATTTCTTATAGAAAACTGTTCTATATTTTTGCATAATTTATAGTATTATAGTGTTACACAATAAAGACACGCAGTTAATTAATTATTCATAATAATAATGATCATAGAGCATAATATTTACTTACTATTTAAGTCTAACTATGAACTGAATATGAATGGATGTTAACAAAATTATATAAACAAAAAAATAAAAAAAAATACTCGACTAATCATTATATGGTATGCAATTTAACTTGAAACAGTAGATTTTATCTAATACTTTATCACAATAATATTATAAACAATTATAGATTTTATTAAAAAAAAACTATTTTTGCAAGTTTTTAGTAGTTATACTTTTTTAAATTTTTAGAAAGATATATGATTTAGAATCAATGAATATTTAAAATAAATATTGTATACATTTTTAAATATAACGTATGTAAAATGTGTTTATACAATAATATGAAAAATCACAATATTGCTGTTTCCAAAATGGTTTTATACTAAAAATACATATTTTAAAATCGATCTATTATAATATTTACTAAATAATCACATAATGTTCATCTTTGACTATTTAAATTATTTATTGATGGATTTAAAACATAATACATTTTTTTATTATTATTTTAAACTATTTTAAACGCTTAATAATAGGACTTAAATCTGTCGTTTAATTTAAATTTTGTTACACTAGATCTTTTGTTCTGAAACCATTATAGAATAAGTCATGAAAATGGTCCGTATTGATATTTTTATACTACACAATTGGTGGTATAATATTTTAATGTATACAATTTTGATATTTTGATGGAGTGAACTTTTAAGAGAATATAATTATTGTTATGGAATACCTACTATTTTTTATATACTAACCTAATGAAAATATAACGTCCTATACTTACAATGTTGTAAAATAAAAAGGGTATTCAATTTTTTATTTTTATGTTATTACTGAATGAACATTTTTTATGTTACAAATCATAAAAAAATGCTATTGTTTTATTTACATAGATCACAATATTTATTTGTATATATATATATGGATTTATTTAATAAATTGTACAATATAAAACGTTGAAACATATACAATCTCTTCAATGCATATTTATTTTTTTTTAGAAAACATTTTAACGGACAAGTTTTGGCACTTTGTATTTTTTAACGTATTTTTGTGAATGCATAGAATTACATTACAATAAATAATATATCCAAAACATGATGACATTACTTATAATAGTTGTTATGTATACAAATGGGAAGGTAGATAATCATATAATACACACGAGCACTTGTACGACAGTCCTTTCAAAATATAACTGCTTTAAATGATATGCTCATTGTTCATATTATTAATAATCCGTCTAGATAATAACATTATCAAAACGAATACACATGACGTTCAATGCAATTACAAAATAACATAATTACAACATTAATATAAAATATCGATTATATTGTGTTTGGAATTAATATTTATTTATTTTTTAATCGTTTGTAAATGTGTTACAACTGCTGCGGAAATGTTATGTTATTGACTCGACAATTAAACATTTTTATTTAGCCACACCTAAATAAATATATGTAGAACATAACAATTCTTAACCATAGTATTAAGTCGAAACGGATACTATTTTTTTTTGCATTATCACTTAGAGATACTTTAATTTACAAATTTGAACTTTGGGCTTTTAAAAGAAACTGGTTTTAAACAATATAATATGTATTAAGATTGCGTTGAAAATAAAACCACAAAGAACGCGCGTATAAACTCAAAATGTTGGATGTATGATGCTTTAGACAGCATGTATATAATGTATGTTTATATATACAATATATATATTACACGAAATTAATACGGTCAATTTAATTTATTATAATGTGATCCGTTCGTGTACTCGAGAAACGCATATCTGGATTTAACATTTACTCATATTTTTGTACGCAGCTTCCTGTCATTTAATTTGAAAATACATTTTAAACGATGACATTATTTCCCCGGTGGCTTTTTCCCGTCTTTGGTGCGGAAATAAATTAAGTTACACTACAACAGTGACCGAAGGCTATACTAACTTCGTTGGGCCGTTTGAATGGCAGCAATGCGAACGTTAATTCAATATTTCCGTAAAATATAACATAGAAATGGAAATTCAACCGAAAAACTCGTAGTTGATAAATGGTTTGAGATTTGACCGGCTCAGTAATCAGTCAACGTAGTTCTCTGTAGCAACATATTGTCCATTTTCGGTTACCTTTTATCATGTTGAAACATTGAAAGTACTCGTATATTGGTCTAAAATCGATTTTTTGTCAAAATATTTCGAGCAACACCCAAATTATTGTTTATTCCTTTCAAAATCTTTAAATATATGTATATAAAAAATATATATTGTCAAATATAAATGCGTGTCCACTTGTTTATAATTTTCATAATTGTAACTTACATATTGGTTAATTTTGCTACAATTTGTACATTTAGATTTAATTTTTAAAAAAGTATTTCATTGCCATTCTGATTGATTAATAAATTGTATATTGTACAACATTTTCATTAAAATAATAAAACTACAATTCAAAGCAGGTACCCATTCGTTTGGCTATTAATCAAATTTTCTTAGAAGTAATACGTATACTTTTACAACTTGTACAGAACGATGGAAAAAAGCAATGAAAACATAATTTAAATAAATCCTAAGTAAATTAACGCTGAAATGTTTAAATAATTTTTTTCGAAAACAAATAATTTAAAAAGTAGATAATTAAAATCATTTGATTTTTTTATATGGCAATTATGTATACAATTTATTATATTATATTTATATACCTCACGTTTGTATATTATTTCTTTATTCAATAATATATTTATACACAACCCATATAAATAGTATGGTTACATTTTTCCACATTTCCACATTAAATGAATATAATATGGTTAACAGATTTCAAAAAATTGATGAGACAATTATTTTAAATTATTTTTTTGAAAAAAAAAATGATAATAATATTATGTTTGTTTGTCGTAGTTATTTTATTATTAATTATTTATTATAGTTATTTATTATTTTTTTTATTTATAAACCGGTTTATAGTTTATTAAATGTTTAATTAATATATTGATTGTTTTTGTTTTAGGTACGTACAAGCAAAAAAAAGAAAACTTTCATAAACTGGAATAATAGGGGTTTGTATTTTAATAATTAAAGAATATTGTGCCAAAAAAATTCTAAATAATTAATATAATATTAATATTTTGGGCTTAGAAAGGTTTATAATTATTTTAAATACAATAATAAGTTCTACAGTAATAAAGCCAAAGAAGAAAATACGATTCAACTATTTTTTTTTAAAGGCAATATATCGCTTCTTCATATTTCTAAAATGGTTTTAATATAATATTATGGATGTAATACAGTGGAATATAATATAAATATGAAAATTATAACAAACCCAATTTTAATTTATTTAAAAAAATACCAAACTTTTACATAACGGTTGCTAACATTTAGATACGTAATAGCTTACTGTTTTAAATTCATTATGATAAACAAACTATTTGTTAAATGAGACTTCAAAATTAAACCTACTGTTTTATGTTCATAAAAAAAAACATTTAAAATTGTATTCATAATATTTATCTTTTATAAATGCTTAAATGATAGTTTCTAAGTCATGAATTGTGTGTTAAAAGTGTATAGTTAATATAGAGCGCAGTGGCACCGAACTCGGACTTTTTGTGTGAAGTGAAATCTAAAATTGTTGTCTATTTGATTTCTACGAGTAACTTCTTTGTTTCCTTATATCGGTCATTAATTATAATATATAGAATACCTTATTTAACTTTGTTAACCCATTTACCCCTGGAACTCATGCATACCCACTACACACCCATTTAAGATGTGAAGCGGTTCATGACATATGAATTCGACACCACTTATAGAGCAAGTAACTCGTAATACAAGAACGGAAAATTAATATAAAAACGTTCTATAACTATATACGTGTATATAATTATATAAGTTAGAGTCACCTTTTTTGGAGGCAAATTAAATTAGAAAAAAAGTTAAACTGCTTACTTGGTTGGTTAAATTTACAATTTAAAATGTAGTAGTGTAATACCATTATGTCGTATAAAACCATATAATAAAAACTACAATTTGATGGCATTAATTATATCGATTACTATAATCACATCATACTTCTTTTTCTACTTTTTTTTTACTTAAGTTTTTATTGAAAAAATAAAATATAAGGTTAAACAAAATATCTATACAACAAGTAATTATGATAATAAACAGAAAGAGGTGTGCATGGTGTGAAGAGGGAAATACGAATACCTATTACTAATATAAGTCATTAATTTAATAAATCGTAAATTCCAATTACGTTTTAGCCAGATAACAGAATTATCATGAATAGAAATCGATGTCATAATACATTTTTAAATAGTTATAGATGTATTGAGGTTAATTTAGAATAAAAATATTTGTAATAAAATTTTGCAAGATCATTAATGATAATAATTATTATTATAATGTGGGTAGTGTTATATTAAACACATATCTTTAGGCACCAGTTATCACTATATGGAACGATATATTTTAGAAAGCTTACATTAGGTGAATGTTAGATGTTTGACAAGGCTTCAATTTGTTACTCTATGTAAGTTATTCTTATCAAAACTTTTTATAGCAATAGTTTAAAACTAAGATTTAACTCAGACATTAGAACTTAGAAGTTAATGAATATTCCACAAACTAGAGTTTGCTAACATTCTATTGGTTTAAAGATGAAGTTTCAAATGTTAATTAATCGTTATTTTCAAGTATTAATCCAAGGTATTTCATTACATTTTGTGTATTTATGGAATATTTATCATATTAACTATATATTGGTAGTATAATTCTGTGGTTTTCCTTGAGTAGAAAATAAAGGTAACTCGAACTGATTTATTTTGAGATACTTTAAATATAGCTGTAATATATGTGATATAAGGTAACTATAATATTGTTTTTAAGTTAAAATATAATTTTTTTTAATCAAACCGAATTTTATTATTATCGTTTGCTAAATGTATAAATTATTTGAGACATCGTACCAAAGTGACCACACCGTGACTGCATAATGTAGTTTAATAGTATACAGTATACACAATATAACCCGTATCTGTCAGTTCTTTGATGTCCATCTATTCAAATTATACACCCAATGTTAATTTATTCTTTATAATTAACAAATCAAATTTCATCATCGATTATCGATACTCTGGAAACACCAAACTGGCTATCCGATTAGTTTTCTCTCTTGAAATTCCTCGCATCAACATTTGTACTTTTAACCCTTCACAGCTCACACTATTTCAGTAATTATATTTCCTCGAACGGGGATATATAATATAGATATATAATATTCACTAGTCTGTCAAATTTTACTGTTATTATATGATAATATTTGCACGTTTTACTATTAGCAGATCAAAACTTAGTTTATCGTTAATAGTGCTATATCCAATGTAAGATTTAAAAAAATGTATTACCAATAATTGTTTTATTATACTTAATTCAATTTGTTTATAGTTTTAGTTCATACTACAAATACTAAAATTTGGTAAAAAAATTCTCATTGTTGATATTTTCAATGAATTTTCAGTGTTATTTATTATATAAAAAACTAACTACAATGTAACAAAACTGGTTACGATAAATCTTTAATTATGTTATTCGAAGGCAATGAGACGGATGGATGTTTATAAACATTGGGAAACTTTCTATACACTAACAATAATATATCTAGTAAATAATATACCCTGTGCTAGTGATTACATAATTGTTCGATTTTTTCATAATAATAATAATATAATCATCGCCCAATATATACCGACATTCCGTCTTGTCATTATAAGCGAAATAATGGATCTATACTTGTCAATTATTGGTAACATCTTATATATAATATTAGGTATAGCATAATAATGTAAATGTATATTAGTGGAGGGCTACGCATGAACTATACTCTGTCTAATGAGAGAATGCGCTGCGATACGACGCAAATAGGTTTTTCTGGCCATCTCCCCCCACGTGTCACCACAGTGAAACTAATCTCAATGACAGTGTGTTGAGTCAGTATATTCTCTCATGAATCACACTGGATGTGCACTGGTCAAAGTAATGTTATAAGGTTAAATTATTTTCAACTCTTTAACTCGGCTCGTTGGTTCATTTCCTAATTAATACAAAAAATTAAAATCAACTATAAAAATTAAATATAGTTTCTTCAGTTGATTTAAATGAAATAATAAATCAGGAAAAATTGAAAATATTTGGTTTAAGTTATTTTATACATTGATTACTGTATACACGGTTTTAAATAAAAAATAATCCAATACCCCGCTATTAGTAGTAGTATTATAATTTATACTAAATTTCTTAATAAAATAATATTATATAGACTTTATAGACTTTAGATATAAAAATATACATAATGAAAATGAAATTATCGATAAAAAATACGGCCTCTTCTTTGATTCTTGAAATTGAAAAAAAATTAATTCTAAAAATAATTTAAAATTATTATTAATTTAGACGCGTCAAATATTATGGTGCATTCTTGATACTTGTAGACTATGAATAAAGCATACTTATTAACAAAATAAAGAATAAATATGATGATAAAAATTCATTAAAATAGTTGATTATAATATTAAACAATTATAATAAACACAATCACTGTTTATGTAATTCACGTCCTAATTAAAAACGTAGATAAACTTTTTTTAACCCGACGTTCTTAATACTTTTTTCTTTCTTAACTTAAAATTTAGCATGCTTTAGTTTATTATTTGTTTACTATTAAATTCAAACTTAATGGTATTATATTAACTTAGCTTGAGTTAACTATTTTTATTAACTTTACCACCTTTGTAAATTATGAATTGTTGTACTCTGAGGTTTCAACTTTTATTGTGTTATTAAATGAAGTATTAAACTACTAATTCACAACACACGTATTACATTACACTGTAAGACAAATAAATAATGATAACCCATATTATACGAATGGTTAAATAATAAATAATATACATTCATAGCTTTTATCGCATCTATTTATAATTGAGTTAATGTAGTCGTATTTGTGCAGTAATTGACAATGCTCTAGATGAGGGAGAAATTATTTATATTTATCAAAGCACATTTATAACAATACAAATATGTAAGTCTCTTATTATAAACGATTTATAAAGGACCAGTACAGTATAATTCTAAACAAATGTTTGGTTTTTGAAACAAAAAAGAGTAAAAACAATATAACCATAAGACATTATCGTGTACGAGTATAAGTTATATCTATTATATGTCATACAATGTAGACAAATTAAAAACACAATATAGGAATGTATATAGGTACCTACCATATATGAATGCGTTACTAGAGTTTCACTTATCGTACAAAGAAATAAACCATTTTAAAATTGAATAAGTCACTAAGCAAGTCATTAAAAGAATGTGGATTGATAGACATCAAAACCGATCATATTCATATTTACAATACATTGAGCAAAACTTTAAAAGGGAGGAATAATACAAAAGTATATTATTAAACGAATTATTTATCTAAATAAGTAAAATACTCTGTTATTATACAAAAAACGTGATTTTTTTAATATTGATAGGTATATATAGTGTTCCACGTTGTAGGACGAAAGTATAACCATAGTAAATGCAACAACACCGACTATACACGTGTTCAAAATATATTTCTTTTTATATTATATTTTTGAGGTGAAAAAAATTAAGAACATGCTGTAAAATAAGAATTTATTGTTTTATGTTCCCTAATTGGTGTCCGTCGGTTGACGTCATTGTTAACAAAAAAAAAAACAGTACTGAAATATTCTCAAAATCTCGTAATTGGCTATTTTCTAAAAAATAAAATTATAATTAGATTTAATAGTAGATGCCAAATTTGTCAGAGAGATAGGTACATTTAATTATTTCTCCTTGATACGTTTTTTTTTTCTAAGAAATATTTTCGATAATTTATAATGAGTCCAACTACTTCATGAGACCAAAAACAAATATAGTTATTTCAGTGATAATAAAAATGAAACAGATCAAACGTCGACATAGTTCACGTGTTGACGTCAGTCAAGAAACAAAAAACTGTCATTCCATTATTAACAATTCTCGATTTTTCTACAAGTTAGATACCTACCTATAACAATATGGATTCTGATATCTAATATATTTTTATTAAGGTTTTTGATATTAGAAATATCATGTACATCAGTGAGTTTGTTTCATCGAAGGACAGTAAATTGTGTTCCTCCATCAGCTGTTTTTTTTCATATTTTATTCAGTGTATAATTTATATTTATAAGACATGACTTATACGTAATTCAGTTTATAAGCTTTTAAAAAAAAACAACCAAAACGTAATTTTTTTTATTTAAACTTTTTAATATTGCATGTATTAAACATTAATACCTCCTTTCATTTTTAAATATTTTAATGCAAATACTATCTATTTTACTTTCGTATCTTGGACCAATACTAAATTATGTGATTTTTTTAAGTGCAAAAATTATTTAATACACCTGTTTTTATTTTAATAAATTTAATCTAATGATTAATTTACTTGTTTATAGATAGATATAGATAATACTTATTTATTCGCTTACATTAATTTGTTCTAAGCCGTTAAAGAACGCAATTTCATCAATATTTAAATCAGTAACCCGGACAAACAATAAGTATTAGTCTTAAGCATAATATTTTAACATTTTATAAGTAAATCTGTGGGTATTGTAGAAACATTTCAATGGCTTTTGTTGAACAATTAATCGCACGCATCTCTACTTATTTATTTTTTTCGCTGTGATTCAACAACAGTTTAACTCTCGAGAACAGAATAATCTAAATCCAGGATTTCCAATTCATCGTCCGATTGTTTGCCAGGGATTATTATAATAATATTTTACTTGTATTTCTTAAAATGAAAGGGGAAATTGTTGTAGCCTAACGTTACAGTTAAACGGAAACGTGACCTAATTGTAAGTTTCATTATCTCTATGAAAACAATATTTACAAATGTATGTCTGTGTGGTATTTATATTATTATTATTATCTTACCGGTCACAAAATATGTAATCCAACATTTTGCATAATTCCTTTGAGAAGATAATAATGGTTTATATAAATCCATTGGACATATCAGCTACACAACAACCATAATATGAAATGTTGAAAACCTCACAAAAAAAATTATTTTTATCGTATAAAAATAAAATAAATAATCAAAGATCTAATTTAAGATATTATTATAGCGGTAAAGTATAAAGGTCGACTGAAGATTATTAAATTTTACCTAAGATTTCAATTTACCGTACTTATATCAAAAGAATGTAATATCAAAGAGAGATGAGAATATAACGCTCTACAGACTTAGGTACTCTTTGGATTTTTAGCCAAAAAGATAATTACATTATTTTAAAATAATGTCTATATCTACCATACCTATTACCTACTCATAATATAATACTATTGTAAATATAGCGTATATGTATAATGTGTTTTAAACAATATATGTCATATTATATTTCAGATAAAGTACCTAGTAAATTTATTGAAATTTCTACTAGATAATTTTTACATTCTCTTTCATAATTTATTATTTATAAGTTACAACTAATTCATAAAAAATGTATTATGGTCCATAGTTTGTCATGTAAGCTCAGATGATAGACGAAATAGATTATCTGAACATCGTTATATTATGTCACTTTATATAATTTAATATTTTTTTTTGGAATATTTTAGAAATTGCATGTGTGCTCTAGTCTAGTTATTTTAAATTAATATGTTTAAAACATTAAGGTGTAAGGTGTTTTTGCTTGTTTTTTGTTTTAGGTATTGAATGAACTAATAGTAAGTTATCATTGGCTTTAACTGATCTTTTATAAATTTATTCTATTTTCTTATAGTGTTGACTGGGATTATATAAAAAAAAATATGCATACATTATTATGTTTCTACGCGTAGGAACACTATAAATAATAAAAACGGAAAAAAATGATGTCAGTTTTAATATAAAATTAAATGACAAACTAAAAAATGTTTTCACCTGCTTAAGCATAAAATATCTTGTCGTTCTTTTTTATTATAATATCATGATAGCAATAAATAAGTAATAGCTGGTTTTTATACTGATATCAAATAAAAAAAGTTTTTATTAACACTTTGTTCACTAAAATATGTTGTTGTCATCGTATAGAATAAATATTTTAAAGCTTCGTTTTCAATTTAAATTTGCATTAATCATTTTTTTTTATAACTTGATCTTTTAAAGACTTTTGCATTCCATGTATTGTATATAACGAAGAATGTATAATGTTGGACCATTTTAGAAATAACTTAGACAAAGTTTATATATTATATATTTGAAAATAATTAATACATTGTTGAAATCTGTCAAGTATTTTATAGAATCACGATAAAGGAATTTCTTGGTTTGCTAGTTGGCAACATCATAAATAATTTAACTCTTTGATTATATAGATTGAAAATTCTTTCTCTTATAACCTTAGAATGAGTATTGCTTTATGCGTAGTTCCTCACCTTTCATTTAATACCATTATACCTATAGAAACTGTATTTTACGAAACGTATTACTTCGATGATTGTAAATAGAAAAATGTTAATCGATGTAAAAAAAAAAAAAAAATCTCATATAATATATTATATTATATTGTATAAGACTTAAATACATGTCTTAATTCCCTATAAAATACAACTTTAAGTAAAATGTGTTTGAATATAAAATCTCTAAATTATTAATTATAGTAAACTTATGGTTATAAAGTGGTGGACGCAGAGAGGGGTTTTAGGGGTTCAAACCTCCCCCAAAATGAATGGATGATTAATTTCAAATAATTAATAATTATTTCAAAATAAAGGTAATTATTCTTATTTTTTCAACCCCCTCTCCCGAATTGTTTTCCTTTGTCCGCCCCTGTGGTTATATATACCTATAAATAAAAAAATGTTCAATTTGTTTTTGTATATAAAAAAATATATAATCGAATAAACAAATTGATAAGTTTAAAAAGCAAATAATTTAAAACATAATCATCTTTGCAATGATGATTTAGGTCAAGTATGGAATTTTCAAATTAAAATATTCTGACAAGGGCCATAATCCAAATTCTTATATATTTTCATTGTCATCAAAATAACCCACCCGAAAGTTGACACTTCATTAGAATACTATCAAAGCCATTGAGTTAAATTTATTGAGTGAAATTTTTAATATCAATATTTCCATAATATTATCAGCAAGGTATTAATTTTGTTTAGATAGGTTAACCGATAGCAATATACATTAGCGTAAAGCAAAAAGCTTATGTTGTCATGATAAACATTGAGAGTAATATAATAAGTCTTGTGTTTATTCTTTTTTCGAGCTATGCTCAAATTGTTAAGTGAAAAATCTAATTAATATTTCAATTAATAATTAAATAAACTAAAATGCAGAGTAAATTAGTTCTTGGAAATATTCTAAATTGAGAAATGTTGTATTCATTCACAAATTAAGAAGTTCGAATATTATTAATATTTATTTTTTTCTATATTAATAATTATTATTATGTTAACCATCTTTGAGATATGTGTATTATAAAATATATACATTTCCTATTTTTTTTTAAATATAATTAAAAATTTCTATGTTAATTAATAACTGAGCATTTAATAAAAATTTTAAGTAATGCAACATACTGTCGTTCATACTTTAATTAAAAAATAAAAACGTTGATGAAGATATTCTTTTATGAGCTTATAAATTGCAGTGTTTCTTTCCAAAACCGGCCTTTTAGATGAAGGTTTTAAATTAAATTTGATAATATACCTGAATTTAGTTATTAGAAAAACCTATAAACTTAAGCATAAGGCAGTCTTAACTATTATAATAGTGTAAACTACCATTACGGTACATTTTTACGTGATATTGTATTACATGACTATAAAATATATATTATACAATATGTACAGTAATTATTTCTAGCATATCAAATTTATTTTGTTTAGATTCCAAGCGTATCAATAATTGTATTGATTTTAAAATAATACGATTTTTCATTTCATATCAAAAAAAAAAATGTCTCCAGTACATAATGTGTTCTGTTCATTGACTTCAATGGAAGTCTTTTCTAGCAATTGAATATTAATTAGTACCTTTGAAAGGTTAAAATTATAAAATTTCAATACCTTCCAATATAACCGGAAAAACTAAATTAAAATTACGAAAATTTGTGAAAAATTGAATAATATTACTAAAATAACTAACTTAACTAATATTTAAATTAAACCATAATTTAGTTAGACCATTTTTTCTCAGAATTATTTTTCATCGTAAAATATTAAACACATCCATGCCTACGAATTAAACTATTACATAATAGCAAAGAACTTCCCTACTTTTCCCTTTTTTTCGATTTAATAAAAATAAAAATATAGAATTATTTATATAATTTTAATAGTTATTTCCGCTCACTTTGTTTCCCAAAAAATTTATCCTGCATGTGATTCAAACGTTGTTCAGTTGTTATTTAATACTCGACATTTACAGAATATGATACGACGGTTATTTTTATACTTTTATAGCTATCCCCGTCCACTTTGTTGCCCGTAAAAAAGTACCACCTCTTATATAGGACTTTTAAAAACATATTTTATCATTAACTGTCAGTGTGGACATTATTATCGGCCTTCCGACCTATCGAGTCAGATGGCTGCCCGTGCTATTAATTCGTTTTCGGTTATAGCATTTATTCTGACTATTTTTTTTTTGCCCAATTCTTCTAAAGGTCGTAATGTATGTTAAATAGCGTAGAACCTTCTTTAAAAATTAAGCTATCATCAAATGCAAAAATAATTTTTCAAATTCGACTGGTAGTTTCTGAGGTTAGCCATGTTACAAATACGTATACATATTTATTTTCCTTTTCATATAATAGATATCCATAAAATATATTTTCGTAGGAATTCACGATCTTGACGAATTTCACTATATGGATGTGACATGTATAATGAAGAAGTCTTGCGTATACACGATAGATAAATTATTATCAATATATATATATATATATCGCATTATTTTATCGTTGTCAAATGCACAATATATATAATGCAAATAATTTGCATAATTATTATACGCTATGATATAATAATATATATAATTTTCACACGGTTCGTCTGTTTATACTACCCGTAATATCAATGTAATATACTATATAATATAACCGTGTAATCAACGAGAACCAATGGCAGTCCACTAATAAATAACAAGTAGCAGTAATGATATAATCCCTGACGTCTGACGCGTATAAAACGTATTCGACATAAATCGAGCAATTTAATATTTTTAACATTAATGTTTAATTTGTTAAGCTGACGTGGATGTGTGTTTGTGTGTGTGTGTGTGTGTGTGTGTGTGTGTGTGTGTTTGTGTGAATTACATCAGCGTAAAATTATTACATTAACACCATACGATACAATAATTGATTACCTATGTATTAATATGGAAAAATCTAATTTTTTTGTTTAAACTAACTAAAAACTAGGTATAATGAGTGAATTGAGCGTAATATTAATGTTAAAAGTTATAAACAAATATGTTTTAATGTAGAAAAATTTCCAACGAAGGTACGCCGAGAAATAGTCAAGTCGAATTCGATTACCATCTCTTCCCATTATCATGGTGTTACAATAACAGCTGTCAAAATGTCACAATTTTCGAAAGAAACCGCATGTGTATTATTCCTATGCCAAAGTCTATTAGATTTGAGAATAAAACTACATGAAACGAAAATAAATGCGATTAAATACCGTCCAAATAATTTCAGTAATTTTTTCCGTTTGTATACGATTTGAATCGTTTTGACATCCATTGTATGGTTGGTTTGTATCATAGAGTAACAAAACTAATTTATATTGATTCTCGTCAATAATTTCATGTCTTTGTGTCACATAAAATGATTTATTCAAAATACAAATATATATATATATATATATATATTATTAGACAATGTCACATATTATATGATACTAAAACTTACCAGATGATAACCGTTTTTTTGTTATCTCATTAATTACAGTGAATTATACATATTTAAAGTGGAAAACTCGATCAACATGATCCCAATATAATAATACATATTTATTTATTTATTTATTTGAAATCCATACAAATATAAGTAATTTATATAAATATATAAAAATATTCGATTCTTATTCCAAAGTTTTTAGTTTATCAACCTGCATTTATAAATGTATCACTGAGCTTTATTTTATAATGGAATAACATGTAAGGATTTTAAAATTAAAATAAAGTGTAACTCGTCTTAAAAAAATGAAAACGCATTTGAATTTAGGAAAAAGTCCCGGAAGAAAAAGCCCCAGAAAAAAAAACTGCATTTTTTCTGAATGGCTGAAAACATTGATTTCCAAGCACAAAGTTAATTTCATACATTAAGGAATTAAAAAATGTAACTTTTATTTTGCAGTTTTTGACATTTTTATTGCATTTTTTTATGTTTTTTTAAATAATTTTTATATAGGAATGGAAAAAATTCGAAAAATTTAGTTAACATTCATTCTAAAAATAAAATAAAATATTATTTATCGTATAATATAATATGTCGTACTTATATTTTTATTATTTATTATGTTTTCACCGATCAGATAAATGTGATGCTAGATGAAATTATTGTTGACTCGTGTTCGTGTAGACACTTAGGTATATACAATAATACAAATAATTAATACCTAAAAATAAAAATGTATATAATTAAACAATTTTTTTCAATTTTAAAAATAATTTTAAGAGCATTAAAAAAATTCTGTTATGAATGCATTAAATCGTATTTTTTAAAGCACTTTTTGGTTTTTAGAGCATTTTAAATCCTTTCCCTACTTATAATTACACACACATAAACACTAAATGCATACATTGCATGTTGTATTATATCAGTCGTCGTGTTTGAAAAAAAAAACTGACAAAAATAAATGAGCTATAAAATATAAACACATTGGCAGATATAATTATTATTATAGTTAGTAATAATATAGGGTTATGCACGTTGGACGATGGTCTAAATACTGTCATTATTACCATGACCATGGGTATTCAGAATCACCCCTGCATATTAGTGGTGACATATTTTGGGCCCGGACACACGAGACGTATGTTTGTCGGTCTCGGTCCGTCGAACAGACGGTGTCATAATGTATTATACTCGACACATATATACACACACACACACACACATACATAAATATATATAAATAGGATGATTCAGCAAGTTTGCTTGGATACCATTTTCCCTTTAATAATGTATTTATTCGGTTTCTGATTTTTAGAATTCTCAAATATATACCTATGTTTTTGAACTTCTCTTTTTATTTATAATTATTTAACAGATAATTTTAATCGAACATTTTAATGTAATTATCTACGGTTTAAAATTCAAACGAGTACTTTTTTTTAATTATTAAAAATCTATACTAAGTCTTTAAAAATGATAAAAAAACATAAAACAAAAACAAAAAAAAACATAAGATAGATGTAATATAATATGTTCCAGTACTTAGACCACGATTACAAGTTATACATTTGATAATCTCCATATCTTCCAACCTCATTATTGTATACCCAATAGTACACAAAGTTAAATAATTCAATAACTACTAATTCAAATTTCGATTTTGATACGTCAATATTTTCAGGAAAATTAGAGTAGGAAAGAGAATTTCTCAATTATAAAAAAAAAAAAAAAACAGAAGATTATATCTTGATAGAACAATCCTTTATAAGTGAAAGCAATCTCAAGAATTTTGAAATGTAGTCTTTAATAACGATTTTCTTTAAAAATTCTAAAAATCAGAATATTTGAATAACTGTGCATTATTAAAGAAAAATAAACGAGGGTTACCATAGTTGATGGCGATCCAACCTCTATATACTGGCGTGTGCGTGGCGGTATGGGTCACTATCATTACTACAATCACTAGTGTTTCTAGAAATATACTATAAATGTTACAAGTAATAGCGTCTGCTACTAATCATGTGAAAACATAGATAAACTGCAGCCATATCGCTTAGGCGGAGCACGTGCGTATAACAGCAACTGCCAAAACGCCAGAAACACAAACATATAATGTTATAATGTTATAATGTGTTCGTCGTCGGGTGCAGATCATCGCTGATAACCGTAGTGTACCCGTCAATATTATAGATATGTGTACATAAGGCGCCGCGCGCGAGTATATTGTTCATAATCAGAAAAATCGTAACGAATCTTTATTTTTTCCGATATACGGACAGCGACCTGAAACGCAATAATAATATTATGTTATCCTATCTATGATGTTAATACAAAAAGTTCGATTAGCTAACTGAACCGAAAGTACGATAGGTTGATTTTATAGTAGAATTCATAAATACTATACCCGCATGTGTATGTTGTCTCCGTCGTATTAATGTACAACATACCAAATTTGTGTTCAGTAGAACCGATTTTTTATTTTTAAGTATGATATTAGAATGAATTAGTCCAAGATTAAACTTAAAAGTAAACACATTATCTGCTATCTCATCGGTTTTACAGTATTGTGGTTTTTATTTGAGTTATGCGTAAAACAGTAAAGTATAAATTCATTTGTAACTTCTTAATTATTGTTAAAATTGACAAATGATATCAGATAATATTCAGTTTTACTGATCGAAAACATTTTATATTATATGTACCTATGTAAGAACAAATATTTATATTTATATACGGGCATGTTTTTTAAAATACAGTTAAAACATATTGAAAAATATAACATATTTATTGTCTTATATTAATAATAATAAATTATGATGTACGTGTACATTTTTTCTCTGACTTGGTAACATAGTATAATATTTGTTGAATTTAGGTTTACTGTACGTTTATATATTTAAGTATTTTTTTATCATACTTAAAATCGATAAAATAAATATATGAAAACTATTAAAGTAAGTTCTTCATCTAACCTAAAACTTATTAACAAACAAAACAAAAAAAAAACTTTAAAATCCGATTAAAAAAAAAAAAAAAACTAATCATTTTCGACACACGCGATACGTAACGACAGATCAGAATACTTTAATAATTATACTCATAAGTTAAGGTGAAAAATATGCTTTTTTCAGATTTTTTCTTTAAACTTTTTTTTTAACATGCACAAAATGTGTCACTAATCCTCTCATAACTCAAAGTATATGATGGACGTATACTGTAATTGATCGTGATTATCTTAAATGTAATAATTTAATATTTTACGTGTAACATATTTATTAAGTTCTATACTATAGTAGCATAATCTAATCATCATAATATTATAATTATTTTGATAGATTTTTTTAAAATTGTTCTCTTAGACCTTTGATTTAACACGCAGAAAACAAGTCATGAAATCTCTCACAACCCGATATTCATTAATAACATACTATTTTAATCGATTGTGTTGATCTAAAATAAATAATATAATAATATGTACAATAGTATTGTAGCCGTAGGTATACAAAGTTTTATAATATCATATTTCATAGCACCTAATACATCGTCATCATAACCTAGCTTACTATGCATTACCTACTTATAACTATCAGAATATTTTTCCATTTACATTTAGAACATCTGGTGAACAATATTTGGCATATTGAGTCTTAGTACTTGCTCAAATAAATACGTTCGGTATTCATATTTTAACTGAATGATGAAAATTGTTATAATGTATAATGTATAATATATTATATTTACCTAGTTAAAAACGACATAATAGAAAATGCTCATAGTTATTTTTAAAGTTATTATCTGGAAAAAACACCAATTGCCAACTTGTAAAAGCTACATAGTGACATTTGGTAGATTGAGTAAGAGAAAAAATGAAATAATATACAATATAAATTAGAGTAATGTTTCGCAAACACGCAAAGCAGCTAGTGTGTGTAGTGTAATCGAATAATTGTATGTAAAATATCGATAAAACACTGCAAGTCACATGTCAAACAAGACGCTCGTTGTAGAATTCATTTTTGGTCATGCATAATATTATTCTAAGTGCATGTTTGTTACAAAAAAAAAAAAAAAAAAACGTTTAAAAAATATGTAATAGGTAAAATTAACATACGCATGATACGCATGATCGGTGTGCACTTATAATATAATTTTTAATATCGTTACCGTTAGTGAAACAAAAATGTGATGATTTTAAACTAATCACAACTGTCAGAATATTCAATAAATTATATTACACTAACTAATGTGTCAACTGACAGTAAAAACTAAAATACAGTTCACATTTTTTGTTCATATTAGGACTGTGAATTTAACCGAAATCAATATAGGTTTATCGCAATGTCAATCGGTTTTTATGTAGTCATTAGGTTATTTTGTAAATACGACTATTACAGTATTACCGCATATTATTTGGTCTTTATTCAATTAATGATAGCTACTTTGGTTTTTTTAATTATCTAAACAAAATCTAAATTTTGGTGTTTGCAGATACGTATTTAGAGTATTGACTTTCAACAGTACAAATGCAATGTCTTCTCCCACTTAAAAATAGTAATCAACAAAATTTGTCTGTTTATTAAAAATTACAAGAATTTACAAACATTCAACGTTGTTACTTATAATTTTATTGTTTCTCAAATTATTTGTATCTGTTATTGTTGTATAGCGTCAATATATTAATATTTGACCATAACGAACAGATAAGTTCAACACATTACACAGTTTTTAACACGATAGTACTACAACTACAATAAAAATAAGATGTTAGAATAATATTTAATACATAGATAATTAATTAATTTGCATATTTATATCTATTGGTTTTACTAAAACAAGGTTTAAATGAGTGAAACGTAAAATGCTTAAATGATAATATATTGGAGTAATAAATGTAAAATAAATGGATAGTTTCGATTTTCAAACTGTCTGATAGCAGCAGCCTGCTAATGTGTAAACCATATTTTGGATTATATAAAATAATTTTACATAATCAATATGACGTGATTAAATTAATAATATTTTACCATAAACGATAACAAAAAAGTAGGCAAGTGAGTACCGCTTTGCTGAACATTAGGTCGAGTCGGTCACTATTATGGGTGTGTTAAATTGGAATTAAATGATGTAACATCATAAATGAAAAATTATTCTGAATGGAGAAAGACGTCAGCCTATATTACAATATATATCTCATGATCTATTTTTTTAATAAATAACAATTAAGTCATTTATTTTAATTCTATTACTACAATTAATAGGCCGATAGATTTTTTTCCGAACATGTTGCATTTATATAATAAATATCTATTATTAGTACTTAATTATTATAATACTATATATTTATACCATAATATCATATCAACTTACAACTCGAAATTTTAATAACATATTTCTGTAAATACTTTAAAAAGTAAAAATAGATAATAATATCTTTAAAAAATATCATTGCGTATAGTAAAATTCATAATAATAATACACGTAATATACGTGAACGTTCTAAGATCCAATGAATAATGATTTTAAATGATAACAAAATAATTAATATTATTATCTATCGTTTAATTCAGTAATATCGTCAACATTTTTTTTTTTTATAGAATGAAAATTTTTTCCTTGTTTTTTTTTTTAAATTGTAAATATAAAATCAAATTTTTTTTTAAATTTCTTATTACATAATATTTGGCTAATTTTTGCAACTTGTATGAATTTTTTGTTGAAATTCTAGTTTTCAACATAAATAAAATTATTTTGTGACTAGATTTTTCGAAATTTTTTGAATGAAAATTCATAAATATCTTTATATTGAATTTTCAGGTATTTTTTAAATCAATATTTCTGGAATATAAAATTTACTTTTATGAATTTTTGACTTTTAACTCTATCTTCCTTCCTCTCTAATTAATAGTTCCAATTTTCTACCAAAAATACTCCCATTTTTAAAAACCGCAGAATTTCACTTCTCCAAATGTGTTTATAGACACACACATTATTGTAAAATCATTGTAAATGCAATTATATTTAATAAATACAATAATCTTGAATTTTTGTATAATATATTGTGATATGATTACAAATTATTATGTTCCCGTGGTTGACGAATTACTTGGGACAATGGTTGTTGTAGATTGTAGATTGTGAATAATAACAAATGATCCTATAGACTCCTAAAAAAATGTCCACCTTCAGTGATACTTCGCCCTCACCGTTAAAATACTTACTTCTCTGGATGTTTTTACAGTCCAACCGAGATTGTAGGACTTTCGGGTAAAAAAAAATAACTATACTATTATCGAGACACATTATATTTAAATTAATTATAAATTAAGCCAAAATATGTTTATCGAGTTGAATAATAATGATTTCAGCTGTGCTAAAAATACTCGATCCAGTAACTATACTACAGCCTTACAGGACTCAATTTTCGGTATAACACAACGTTGTGTTCTTTACCTGCTTTATTATAACATTGCCTTATTATATATATTTAAAACACATTCTAAGAGTTGGTTCCACGATTTTGGCTTGATGTTTCACAGGAAAAATAAATGAACAATCTTAATAATATAATAAGCCTATCGTTATTATTATTTACCGATAGTGTGAAAACTGAGATGAAATTCACGGGAGTGATATTGCAGTGGTGTAGAATATTATTCGCTGACTTAATACTCTCTGACAAGTTTGTGCATTTATACCTCCGAGTTTTCCCCCGTGTGCAGATTTTAGCCACAGATAACGTCCGCGTAGGGTTTTGCCGTCTTTACGCCCGTGTATTGTTTTATATAGTACACGTATAGGTAATGACATTATTGTAGTTATCGGTGTCACGATCATCTCCAGCTGATTATCCCTATGTCGGTGAAGGGGTTAGGTTCAGGGAGAGATGACCACGACACCTTTCTAGCCTTACAACAGCACTATTTTAATGCCTTTGTATTATATAGCTGACTGTAGTGTGCCTTATTGCCTTCGTTTATAAATTCGTGTTTTTACCTATTTGTATTTGTATTATATTATTTGTTCTATATGACATTGAAAATTCAAATAAATAAATAAAATATAAAAAAGGAGGCAAATTAGATACTCATCAACTAAATCACTGTAATGTACGTGTTAATTTTAATTAAACGATAAATCATTGCATACATATCATTCTGAGCGAAGACTTCCAGATTTGATTATTAAGTTATTCCTAATATATATCTATGTACAAATATTAAAAATGTATAAGCATTAAGCACACATTTTTTTTTAGATGCAATTCAAGTTAGAATTTTGACAAAATTCGTCAAAAAATAACCTATTTTTTCGTTATAAACTAAATTAACTTTTTTTTTGTATCCAAGTTTGAAAAATTTAATATTAGATTATTTATTAGCAGTTCATATTGAAACCATAAAATCTAAAATAATTAATAATTATTTTTTAAAAAAATTTTAAGTACTAATTTCGACAAATCTATTCATTTAAACGATAAATATTAAATAAAGATAATGTAAATTATATTAAAATTTAATAACATTATTTGTTGGAACTTAAACTGTTATGTACTTAACTATATGCAATAAAATTTTTATTTATTTAATTTATTTTTAGATGCTATAAATCTATTTTTACTGTTTTACGGTATTTACAAAAATATGTTATTTAACATTGAGTAATATGTGTATATAATATGGTATAAATATCATATTATTTTACATCTGATATACATATAATATTCAGGAAAACGATATCCACTTATCTACATTTGTTTTTTATTTTTATATTTTGAAGTTTTTTGACAAAAAATAATCCTTTTTATTGACACTTTGAAACATACATATACTTTAAGTATCTTTAAATAGTTTAAATTAAGTCTAAATATTTTGAAAATTACATCGAGTGTAAATATACACATTACACACACATAAAATCGACACACATCATTGTAAAATCCGTAGTTTTATCTTTCCACTTAGAATCTATTATTTGAAATATAGACTGACAGATATCTTTGTTCTTGTTTGTTTTTTTATATCCAACATTGAATTCAAATTTTACATACATTATTTATATATATTATATATTACAGTGACCTACTCAACGGTAACATAATGACATAGTTTATATTATAGAACAGAGCTATTTCCCCAATATGTTTTTGTTCGTTTTACGAGTCACTTAGATGAAGTTTGTATCTCTTCCCTGCCATTTAGCTAATATAATATTATTGTTGACACTATATTATAATCATTTTCATTTTCGTTTCCTTTTTTTCCAAGTTTTTGCATCGGTCTCTTCTATTCTTATTTTAGTTCTCGTTATATTTAGGTATTTAGCGTTAATACAATTTTTTTTGACCATATTTCACTTATCACCAAACATCCAAGTAAGTCCATCACTGACACGATTACAACACATCAGAGATTTAAAAAAAAAATGTCGTTATAATTGTAACTAAATAGTTTTTGCAAACAAAAATATATGATAATAGCATTATTTAATAAATTAAAGGATAAAAAAGGTCCGTCTTTACAACGTATAGTGACATATGCTGGATGGGATACAGCGATTAATTACATTTACACGATTGTGGTTTTATTTAACTTTTAAGTTATATTTTTTTTTGCACTCGCGAAAACGTGAACCCTCGACTTTGGTCGTACCCCAAATCCAATGGAAATAATTAATAATTTAATGTTTGCATTATCGTATTATGTCACGTTTAGTCACACACTGTCGTCTATCGTAATATTTGCATGTTACTAAGACACTTAAATAGTTTAAATCGGAAGAAATTTAATAATATGTTCTTTTCATATTTATTTTTATACATTTTTAAACTTTTGACTTAATTATGTAAATTAATAATTTAATTATGTTATCACACTCATGTTTTAAATATACAATTCGATTATTTTTACATTTTGTATTTTAGTTCATTCATCGCTCGTGCAATTACCAACTATTATAATATAAGCTGGTTAGAATTATTATCAAAGAATAGATTATATTTTTATAGTAATAATGCCACTTAAAATTTAAATTAAATTAATACAATTACAAAAAACTACTCCTAAATTTGAAAAAAAAATATCCACCAACTTTGTGTACTGCCTTCGAAAAAACGAATATGATTTATAATATTCACAGCACTCGTATTTTCTAAAGCAATATTATAATTTATTGAATAAATATAAACTATAACCGCATGAAGAAGGCAAATTTAAATACTATTATTATCAAGACACCATCCTGTTTATAGCTTAACGCATGTAAATAAGTTAGGTAATGCAAACAATAATAATATAAATTAAAGTATTCACATGTACAAAATTTAACTTTACCCAACATATTATAATTTTCAAACCATAAAGTTTCTCCCGTTCATTACAGATTGTGTACTACGTATCGTTACTACGTGTTTATTATCGACGTTCCGTCATTTGCATAGTTCTAGATAATATGAGGTGATAGTGACAGTTGTATAATTTTATGCATCGGCATTATACCACAAAAAAAAAAATACTTAAAAACTTAAGTTTTCAGAAGATAAGCACATTTGTTTGAGAAATGTCAACGGAGTATAAACTAAAATTTTGAGGTAATATAATCTAATGCAAAATTTAGAAAATAATAATAAAAAAATAGTCTCATTATCGATACTACGCATCATAATTTTTCTAATACTTAGGTACGCATTATAATACGTATCAAATGTATATATATAATATTGATAGTGTATATATGATTAGTGTATACTGCTGGGTAAAAAAAAGGATGACGATCCAAACGAAATATACAATCAGTATAGATATATTATATGTTAGATATATATATTTTTTTGATTATAAGTTTACACGTTATGATGATAAATAAAAATGTTTCAGAAATTGAAGCAAACACTATTTTAACGTAGTTATAATAATATGTTGTTCAATATATTTTGGTGGGAACAAATTCGCATAAACCAATGTTACATAATTCCATACAAGATTTTTGATTGTTCTAATCATTTTCTACACTAATATATTATTTGATCAGTTATGATGGCCGTATATTTTACATTGATGTTTATTTTTATTATTAACATTTTAAAATGGGTTTAAATTGTATTTTTTCTTTAAATTTATGTTGATTATGATAATTTAAAATGTGTGGATTCATTGCGGTTGTGTACATAGGAATTTTAATGTTTTATATATACTTTTATGTAGTGTATTAGTGTGACAAGTATAATATCATAAGTGAGTGTAGATGAATTCAGAACCCGACATGTGCTTTACCAGCTCTCGCACGTTTCTGACATGACATAAAATCTCATATCTGACGTACTGATTTATGTAGTTAAGGCGTTAAGCGATAATAATTCTAATAACGAATTTAAATTTTTCATTTTGAAGTGACAAGTTGATGAATAGGATAGTATACTTGAGATAATAAACTCTCTTACATATTTTTATTTTTTTTCGTTTTAAATTATCAAAACAATGAAAATTGAATATTACAATATAATATGGTTTATATTTATATTTTTTTTCGCAATTATTTTTCTTATACTTTAAAAGCAATATATAATACACGAGGGAAGGATTATTTCAAGTAGTAACCTACACAAAAAAACCAATTTAAATTCATTTTTAGAATTCTTATCGCTTGCTATTTAAATACAACATTAAAATCTTTGTAAACCGCCCCAATGAGTCACCACTTCTCATCCACACAAATAAAATAGATTTAAATAAAATATTATATTACTTGAACCTATGTAAAATAGCTTAAACTAATAATTAAAGTAAAATATTACTAGAATACAGGGCCTGGAAATAATTAAATTTGAAGAGAAAACGTATAACGTGCGTCTATATTACGTGACTATCGACAAATAATACATATTTTAGTTAGATAAGTAAAAAGTCACTGACACGGTGTTTAGGTGTTGCGCAGTTGGTGCGGAGATCACATATTCCGGTATTCGGCCATTTTTACAACAAATATTTAAAATAAAAGAAATTGGAAACTATTAATCCCCGCGTTTTTTTTCTGTATCTAATAAATAATACCAAATATATTGAGGAACACTAAATATAATCACACACTATAGTGTAAGTGATTTTGAATATATTAACCGATTGATTCCATAAGATTTTAACACGATTCCTCTAACTTGCCGTTGACCTGTTATATACAACACGATTCTGTACGACCCTCATCGACGAACGAAATCGTGAATATTTTAATTTTTAATGCACACGATTTAGTACGTTTTGTACCTATGGTTTCTGTGAAATGTTCCATAAGGTTACGTACTTTACTTATTCATAGCGTTTTACATTGTAGTTTGTATAGATACATAATTAAATATCTCTAAGTTAACAAAACTATTGTATACGTCGTTTTTCCCAAACATTGTACGATTTTATCAATAATAATTATAAATATATAAAATGTATTTATTCTGAATTTTACCTAAAAAAACATGAGACTAGAGCTCCCCTTCATAATAATTTTGCTCCCTATTTTCATCATCAGAATATATTTAAAAATGTCTACTTGCTCTGGAAAACGAAATTAAACCGTAAATAATAACAATTATTAATTCACGTGGTTAACCATACTTTGATGTTTGCATATAGATAAAAATTATGATCATTGCTCTGAAGCGCAGCTGTTAAAGTAGTCATTGCTAAAATTCAGAGATACTGTAGATCAGAATATTTTATTTTTCTGCTACTCGCTGTTGGAAACAGTCTGTTGTTATCATGTAAAACAATACGATTACAGAGTTTAACTTTTTAACACAATATCATACATGAAGTTATAGAGACATAACGTTTTTAGTTAGCATATTACTTATTTAATTTAACAAATTATTTTTCTTCTTTTCAATTATGTATTTTGTAAAAACTGCTTAGTATAAGTTGAGAAAGAAACTTTCAACAATGTTGACTCTATAATATGATAGTGTAAATATTAAAAACCTGATACTGAGTCAGCACAATATACTTCAATCCACTGGAACGATTTGTAGCGTTTATAATATTATACTACATTGTAATATAATATTATGTTCGTCGCAATAAACTTTTCTAATTTTTTTCTTTCGTGGTTTGTCTAATCATCATTATATAATACTTCAAACGTATTTTCATTGCGGAGGTTATAATATATTATTAAAAATATTAATTAATGTATAATAAATTATACGAGGGTTGAACACAAAAGGAAGATGCAATTTTTACCCCCCCCCCCTCATCACTCCAATACCAAAGTCCACCATCACCCCACTAACCACTACAAAAAAAAAAAAAAAAATACCACAGCCGCCGCTATTGTTGACCCCTTCGCCATAAATGGGGCCCTGCGTACGCCTGATTAAATTGCAATAATATTCGTTTTGGGTGTACCGCGAAACTTTAAATATTAATAATATAATATAAACGCAATATTATATTGCTGACAGTTTGTTGTAGCCGACGGCAGCGTCTCCGTACGTTAAATAAATTATTTTCTGGAAACTTTATAGTGTATATATAGTTGTTTTCAACGAACGATGACTATGACGATAACGACGATGATGTCGCCTCGATTTAATTTTGAACGCCATCTATTATACACACAATATGTATAAATAAAAATGTGTACATTATAATAATATACTTATCCGGAAATTATTGTATAATTACAGTGCATAAATAATAAATAATGATAATAATAAAAATAATACATTTCCAAAAATAAAAACCCTCAGGGTCCATGATGGATGTTTGACGTGCTTAATGAATTAATATTTTAAGGTACAATTTATGGGTCCGTGTTGAGTGCTGAGTGCACGCGTTTAGCAGGAAAAGCTAATGGGCGTTTACGTAGACCATACGATAGCGACAGTACGTGGACATCCATATCTGCGTAATTTTTAATGAGTATTTCGAGAAGACGTAGAATATTTTATAATTTATCGACAGATATCAATCAGCCCATATTATAATATTATTTTATACAATAAATATTTGAATGAAACTTGTATATCGATTATAATATCTTATACCTACCTATACATCTTGTAATTTATTGTTGTTTGCATTACCAGCGAATGGCGAGATATAAAATCACAACAACCAGGTGGCAGAACTGATTAAAAAACTAAGGGTTGGAGGTAGAATAATGTATTCACCAAAATAGAAACTATAATCTCCAGTCATTCGTTTTTACAGTCTTTAAACGCCTTTTATGGCTTACAAATAAATCTTTTAATGGCATAATAGTTATTTTTTTAAAAAGGTGTTATAAATATTTTGAAAAAATTGTGTGATAGATGATGATAATCTTGAAATGATTTTATTAGGACATCAGGTTGTTTTTTTTAACCTAAACCATACAATAACGTGTACAACAGTGTACATGTTAAACTACACGAGTATCTATCGTTAAATAATTGTACACTTATTGCAATAATTTGATGAAAAGAATATTTTTATCTTATAAATGTATTTTAAATGTATCGCATTATTTCATTATTTATTTTAGAACATTTATAAATGATTACTGTCGGTATCACAATTATTATATCCTGTATAATATTATTATGACGAATAATTTCTTTACAAAATTTAATATTTTATATCATTATAACGCACCTAGTGGTGCCCGGATTTGAAACGCAATATACGTTTTCACAATAAAAAATAAACCTAAATACATTGATCACTCCGATTTCGAAATGAATCCAAAACTATGACTACCAATCATAGTAATCGTCTTATGTCGTGCGGCGATAACTGAACATAATCGATATTATTTTTATTGTTATTATACAGGTACTATCGTATAATATGATATCATGTTAGGCGTAATCGATTCGCTGTAAATGGAAAACGAAAAATATATCACTAGCGAATGATAATCACACCATCGTGTCGGCGTGCGGTGGATAAAGCACACACGCTCACAGTACATATTATATTGCGTTTTTTATTCGCGCAGAGGGATTTCGTCGGTAAAACAATATACCCTACGGGACCGATGGTGCGTTTCTATATTATATATACATACGCTCACGTGGCAATATATTATTATTATTTTTATTACGATAATATATTATACTCGCAACGAATGTGATGATAATAATAATATATAATAATATATTATTATTATAACGTGATTATGATCGGAGTCCGATTTTTCGGTGACGGGGGTGGTAAATAACGCGTTTGTCGGACGCAGACAGATGAAATTACGCTCAAGCACGTATACAGGGTGATTCGCCAAGCAGTACTCTCCCATTTTTAAATTCAATTAACTTATTCAAATTTTGATTTGATTGAAATTCAGATTTTTTGTACTATTAATAGATTTTCTAAGGTAACGCAAACTTTTGTTTTCCAAGTGAGAACCCACTTTCATTTAGTGGATAAATATTTGTGTATTTTGATGTAATTAATCCCAAATTCAAAAAAGTGGTTATTCAGTTACCTATTAAAATATTTGTATATATTATTAAGAATAATATAGTCGTTAAAAATGGTTTTATAACATTATATAGATGTAATTTAATCCGATCTAGTATTTATTATTCTTAAACCGTATTTATAAAAAATAAATATTAATAGATTAGTATAAATTACAAACATTTTCAAATTACTCTAATAGTCACGGCTTTATCTTTCAGACCATCAGATCTAATACCACGGACCTATTTATTATATGCTTAGTTCACGAAGTTGAATAATTCAAAAACTACTCGTTAATATTTTGATTTTAATACGTAAAAATGTTTAGAAAATGGAACTACTAAATAATTTATAGTAAAAAGGGGGAATTTTCTATTGAAAAAAAACATAAGTTTGTATCTCTACGGGACACTCTTAAAAAAGGTAGTACAAACAATCTCAAGAATTTTAAAATATGGTCTTTAAATATAATTCGAAATCCCAAAATATCAGATTTTCAATAACTGCTTTATTAAAGAATCAAAGAGGGTGAGCATGCTTGATGATTCACCCTATATATCATATATCGTTAGGTAGGTATAATAATAATATTATTGTATATTGGCTGTAGCGGGCGCGCACATATAATATAATACGCGTAATTTATTCGACCGACCCATCAGTCCTTCGCCACCACCATTCCTTGATGTACAATATGATTGCAATATATTATATTATATATATCATACGTGTGCATATAGGAGATACACACACTAGTATATAATATATACATGACTATTTATTGTACGTTTATGTACCTAATTTATTGAGTTTACCGTTTAGACGTATCTGGAATCCAAATAATGTATGATGAGCGGACCTCTGTTCTTCTCTATAAACAGATTAACGGATTGAAATTGAAAATTTTCTTAATAATACATATTCATCGTAAATTTTGATAGATGATCGCTGATCAAAAATAAAAACATAAAATTAATTTGCTAAACATTGTGTTTGCGCAAAACCTGCATATTTAATTAATATATCAGAATCGTTTAATTTATTGTTTATAAATTTGAACGTTCCTACATTTCCAAAAGTCTCCTAATGCCGTTTATATACAAATTATTTAGCCAATCATGCTCAGAATGCTCATGTAAATAAAATACGTTTAATTTTGTCTAACTTCGTCGTCACCTTCTATTATAGATAGTTATGTTATCTTATTTATATGGATTTAATTAAAACATATTAATGTAACATTGACTCAATTTAATATTATCCCTCTAAAGTTACAACCCATCAATCAATCTTACCAATCTTAGTAATTCACGTTAAAAGGGTGCAACACCCGCATGTGTAGTCTATTATTGTCCCCTCGTAATCACACATTAATATTTAAGGGAATTGGAATATTAAAAAACTTAAAAGTTAAACATAAAAACATTGTCTGTGCTTTATTTCAAGTTCTAACGATATTTTAAAGTTTTTGCATACTATGAGCAATACACTAATACATAAAGCATTTAAATTTAAAATGTTCATCGTAGGAATATATTGAGGTCTTAAGCATTGAACCAATACAATTTAATGCGCATATGTATATGTATGTTAAATTGTGAATGGGTTTCGTTTATTTTCTGTTGTTAATTTATTGGTTTTTTTGAGTGTATAAATCTCGTTAGTTTGATGTCTTATTAATTATCAATGTATTCAAATTTAGATAAATCTAATTGGTTAGTTTTAAATAAGAAATTCTAGTGTTACGATTTTAAATTTTTTTTTTTTCGTTTACATATTCAAGCATACTCTAACTTGTGTATATATTCGTAGATAAACGATACGTTAAAGCATATTAATAAAATTCAAAACGATGGTGGAAAGTGGGACGTAAATAGTGAGAAATTTTCCAAACCAACTCCTATCACTAACATACAACCACACTACTCGTTCACGCGCATATCTTCTAAGATGAACAGTAGAAAAAATAAATGTACCTGACCTTTATGCATTATGTATGTATTTATAAACGTATATATATTGTTGTACGATGCGAGAGAACATTACTAATAAAAACGTTTTGTCGGAAATTGTTTCGCAGAGCTAGTCGTTAAATTTTGTTTTCCACACCAAAAAAAACGGGTTGTGGCGTTTGACGTGTGTGCAAGTGTCTTATGTTTTTGACCGATTCAGCATGTTTCCGTTTTTACCGTTGTTATATTATCTTACTTCGCCTTTGTCGGCACGCGAACCGTATATAGATCGACCGTGCGTGCGATATACTAATTCACGTAAGGTTCCACATCGCTACCAAAATAAAAAATAAATCCATAAAAAACGCAGTTATTACGTCATCCGTTTTTTATATTAGTGTTCACTGTTTTCAAACAGTATATTATTATTATTATTATTATTATTATTGTTATCTATATAATGATTATATACCGGATCTAGGTCTTGTCAATCGCCCACTCGAATATCACCCCTTTTTCCACTTTCTTATAATTAACACCACATACTTTTTGATGCTTACCACGTTGTTAAAAAAAATTAATTCAACCTTCCTCATTGTAATTTTTAAACTGCATTATTATATTAGAAATTTACCTAAATAAATATATCATAAAATATACCTAGGTATTTATAGATAAACAGAGTGATTCTTTTATCATTACACACTCATTATTTCGTCAAGTATGGTATAGTATATGGTTTTCGATTTTTATAATATTTCTTGTTTCTGAAGACCAGTAGTACAAGGATAGTAGATAATAAAAGGTAGATATTTTCATATATAATAAACTCGCTATTGACTATCAACGCAGTGATGAACTTTGTACCTGTAGTTATACCAATGCCCGACAGTCGTAATAACCTGTTAGATGAACACCTAAAAACCTCAAACTACTCAACTTTGAGCAGCTATAACTCGTTAATGGTTAAATGAAAAATAATGATTTAACATTAAAATTCTTAAAAAAAATAGCTCTACTATTTTATGACATTTCAAACATAAGGTTATCATTTGAAAATCAAAAGTTGCTAGTGGTTTCACTATTAATATAAAAGGGTGAAAAAATTAAAATTTTATACACTTTGAGAACATCATGATACAAAATATTTAAAAAAAAAAAATTAAAAAATTCAATACTTGACGAAATAATGAATGTATAATTATAAACGAATCACCCTGTATAATATAGTCTTTGCTCAATATTGTGTTCGTATGCTATGATTTATTGTTAAATTCAAGTTTAAGACATATATGTTGTACTGTCTACTCAATAACAAGGTGTACTAGACATCTGTCGTAATGTACTTAATAACCTATAATCTCAATTTTTAAATTTTAGCAAAACGATGAATGTGTTTATTTAAAAACAAGGATGTATTTTTTTACATTATCCAGCACAAAAATTATTACATATGTCATGGTCCTATGCACATAATAGGTTATAATAATATATATATTTTTCCAAAGCAATAATCTATTATAAGCCTGTACCATTCAGGATAATATATTATTATTATTATTATTATGAAAAGGATACCTATTCAATTATATGAGAATGTATTATTAAATAATAACTAAAAGTATGCCTATTGTAGTTCGTAATGATGCGTAATATTATATATTTTTAAAACGTATTAGAAAAAGGAAATATGTTCAATAATTCGATATGATCTTATCAATACAACGACAATGAAGGAATCAGCTTACCTCCATTCTAAAAAATAAAAAAAACCATTACTTACCAATTAAATGTATATACGAGGCCTAGACGCCCTATAATAGGAAGGAAATAATACATATATAAGGGGAGTTATTATAGTAACACTATTTTGTAGATATAAATGCATACTCACTCCTTGACATCTTAATGCCAGTTTACAACTTAAAAAATTGATGTCACTTTGCATTATTTATTTAAACTTTTCTTTATTTAATTTATAGTATAGAAATAGTTTATAATATACTAAACCGCACGTCCATTCCATCATTATTCATTTATTTATTTATTTATTTAAAAAACTTTATGCCGCATGTCTTTTTAATACAATAATTTGTTATGCTATAAAACTATTCTACTCGTATTACAATATAAGTATATAACAGTACGGTTATTATAATGTATATTATACATTTACAGTTCTCTTATAGTTTTTATTTCATAGTGCAACACTAAATAATTTATAAATCATTGTAGTTATGTTGTATTCTCCGCACCCCGATGATATAGCTCAAGCCACGCTCTCTGCGTAGTGTTATCCTTCAAAATAGTCCTTATTATTGGATACAGTAATTCTTTAAGAAACTTTCCATCAACGTTCTCTCTCCAACTTCTAAATGTAGTTATGTGTATATTAAGTATAACATTTAAAATTTTTTTTCATTCCTTTAGGAGCAATAAGAATATGTGTGTAAAAGAATTTAGTTTTTTACACGAGTATCATGATAAAATGAGTTACCCAGTTTCACACTACCCTAAAAATAGATTTTCATTCCTTTACTCTCAGGTGTGACAAAAAAAAAAAAAAAAAAAATGAAAATAGACTTGTGGCTGGTAACTTTGTAACTATTGTTGATAAAACTGCATACGAGAAATAATTAAATTAAATAATGTATTAATCGATAAAATGATCGTAATATATCATTATTATATAACAACTAATTATCATTTGTTAATGTCGTTGAGAGTCATTTTTACGCCAATATGGGTTTATTATTTTTTTTTTTTAGATTGTAGGTGTTATGTTATAATACGTAATAATTGAGTTATGTAAGTTTAAGTTGTATAAATGGGCAACCTTATACACATGCTATATTATATAGTTTTACTTATCGAATGTTGAGTTCTCTTTTAGAACAATTATTACGTATTGAACACGTATTATGACCAAGAATAAAAATATACAATGTACATATCAATATAATGAATTTAATGATTTTATAATAATGTTTAAAAGTATTATATCGTTTAATATTTTAAAATATTATCTATTTATACTATGAATCTGTTATCACTATTTTACAACATTTAGTAAGGTATTACATTATTTTGAAACTTAATAACAAAAGTATACTATATAATATGATATAATAAATATATATATATTATTATTAAGGCTTTAAATACATGACTTAGGTTATGTCTATGAACATTTTAGAAACAATGTTATGATACAATTATTATACAACAATTATGGTTATTAACTTTTTATGTGTTGTTGTATATATATACCGATATATATGTATTATTAAATTAATTAAATACTAATATTATAATGAATGCATTTTTTTGGGAAAAAAAAAATTATCAGCCTACCGCAATATAAAAAGTAAAATAAATTACTTTATAGCTATATCAAAAAGCATATATTATGAAATATACTTAGGCTTAGGTTGATGAACCGTTCCACTCAGAATCGTTTTTTGTATACAATGATATATCATTGAATTAAAATTTTACACATCCATTATAGTGACTTATTAAACTCTTAATTTACAGTAGGGAAGTACTAACTCACCCACTTTGAATTTATTTATTTATTTTGTGGAGGGAAGGGGTTACCAAAATCCACTTTCGAATTTGATGGTCATCTTTCCTTAAGAAAAAATCTTCAGACACAAAAATAAAAACATACCATCATTTTAAATTTAATATATTCTACACTCCACTCAAATTTTAAAATAATGTAATTAATTTTATCTTATTTGTTATATTAAGTAGGTATAAAATATGAAATTTTCCGAATAAATTAATATTTTACCCCTTTTAAAATGTTCTCTAAGAGAAACACGTCACCTACATTACCCTTGTGCTTACTTGTTGTATAGTATATCTTAAATTATAATAATTACCTCATACAGAACCCAATGACGGGCTACTTAACCTGAAAGTGAGACGTGTAAAACTAGCAAGATACTTCTTATTTGTTTACAAAAATCATAATTTTTGGAATTGTTGACTTGCGTAGCATTGTAAGTATACATTTTGAGGTCTTGATTTTCACTCGAGTTCTCTTCCGCCAAAATACACGAATTTCCGGATTCCGGTATGCAATTATTTTAGTACCTATATTATATATTTAAATTTTATGGGTAAAGTTAAGTCTCGTGGGAGTGAATAATTTGGGTACGCGATCCTATAGACAAACCTGACCCAATACGATATCCAAAGTTTACCAAACCCGAGGTTTCGCTTACGAACAATAAACGTTATATTACTTTATTTACCACGGTTCATTTGCAGTATTTTTTATCATTAAACCTAATTAAAATAACGATCGTCATTAATTAATAACAACCTCATTGTTATTATTATTACTTATTAGGAAACATGATGTATTATAAGCAATCATGGTAGATTATTGTTCATTTGTGGTAGTTTCCTATCAACTAAAGCAATGTACCTACTAAAAACAAAATCGTCTGTACTGATTTGATAATTGTTGGAAAATAAAAAATACATATTGAACACTTGAACGAACATTTTAAGTTCAGGACCTTATATGTAATTCATAATTCAACTATAAAAATGTTTTTGCTTTATTACCTGTATTTTAAACTAACTAGCGCTCTTTACGTTTTTAGTAGCAGTCCACTTGTCTGAGTTAGCAGATTCATTTTTATTTTAGATTTTATTTCTGTGAATTAAAACGCTGTAGTCTGTAGGGTTGTGTTGGTGATGTGTATAATATAATATTGCATTATGTGAAAATGGCCATTAAGAAAATGACAAACTGTGTATAGCCGGCGAATTAATAAATTGGCAACATGGAGTGCTTGTACTTCAATATAATACTCTCTTCTATATAATAATCTATGTTAGTTTACTTACTATAATAGTAGAATTAAAATAGATTTACACAAAACCTGTAATTCGTTTATGGATGACTAGCAAATTGGTATGTTAAAGACGGTGATAGAGATCGGTATCAACTATGCTATGTATACAAGTCTTATTATTACCATTACCAGAGGATATTATTGTAATTACAAATTATACAATTATTATTTTACTTTGATATTATAAGCAGTTTAATATGTGATACAATAGTGTAAAATTATGCATGGATAATATCCGAAACAGACAATGACGGGTGGACACGATAATAATGACGTGTAAAGCCGGGTTCTATACTAACATGTGATATAGAAGCCTATAATTAGAAAGGAAATATTTTTTGCTTCTTTTTATATCTGCAGGCATAGTTATTGTAGATATTTAACGGAAATATTCGTTTAATGCAATTTACTGAATGCAAATAAATTGTTTGAATGGTTATTTTACATATTACTACGAATAACAGAAGAAGAAATCCACCGGTGACATTTCCTATTTTTGTATTTATAATTTTTCATTGGCAATTGGCTTAACAAGTAAGTAGAGATAAATAAAACATGGTATTTCTATTATATATCGAAAAAATCTAACCCCATATACCTATTGTATGGTTTGTGGTCATATTAGTCTTATCTCACGAAAATTTTCGTTAGTAGTATTTACATTTCCGCAGACTACATGGAAGAGCGAATAAACACTGTTATTATAATATTTATACATACCTACTACTCGGGGAACGTAAATGCATAGAGATACTGAGAACTAAAATTGATTTTTTATAAACAATTTGAATTATTGTTTTTTTTTATTATCATTATCATTTTCTAATACGAGAATAAATAAATAGTTTATTTAACGGTGTGAGCTATAAAAACAAACTTTGGTCTCCGATATTGGATGGCTACGCTACAGCACCGAGTGCGTACAAGTAATACTAATGTTTAATAACGCGTGGCATACAGACTTCGAACTAAAAGTAAAATGGCATGTACATAATTGCATCAATATACGGAATTCGACTGCTACTTTATCGCGACAACGAAACAATACGTAAAAAATTCGATTACTATTTCGCGTCGACTTGCGGACCGCTGAATTTTATTTATTTTAATATTAACGCACGGGTCGTTTTCATTAAAACCGCTGTAAATTATGCTAATCAAATTAGTTCGGTGTATGGTAAAGTTATTAATGAACAATCTCTTGCCCACCCAGAACACAAAACGGCGTATACGGCGTTCGATAAATTACCAACAAATCCTATTCGTTTGGTTACCCGAGTCACATAGAACGCTGCCTGGGGGCAAATAACCCTGGGTCAGTAGTAATTTACATAATTCCCAGTGTGTATATGGTAACAGTCGTAGTTATTTTACGCAAGAAAACGTCAAAGACTTGTGTGGTACAGTGCTTAGTATATTCACGGCACCTTGCTAATACCACAATAAAAAACTCCCACGGTCAAAATCTCTCAAAAGTGTAAACAACGTGCCACGTGATAATAAATAATTGCCGTCGTTATTTTCATTCAACCCCAATTATTGGATATTTTTCGCATGACCAGTGACCACGTCTATTGTTGTTTTTAAATTGGAAAAAAGAGCATGTGTGACATTTTCTATCGTGAAAGTTTTGTTTTTTTTTTATTTTATTAAATTATTATGTTATTATATTATATAACATCAACATGGTTAGGTATTCTTTTTCTTATGTTATACTTAAATTTTGGTGAGTAGCATTGGATATTTGACACGTGTTTCATAAATACTCATCTAATTAAAATCGAGTATTAAATACTTATCAGTTATAGGAATGGAATCTTAATTAACCATCAACCTAAGAACGGTAATTAAAAGTGTCCATAACATTATTATTACCAAAAACCAAATATTAAGTAAGCGGAGAGCAATGTTGATTAAAACTGACTATTAAACTATTATTGTTATACAGAAGATCGTATTATATACAAAACAATATGTTATTGATAAAGGCCTTTTCATTATCACTGATAATTAATTTTAGTTTGGCTATAATTTGAAATTTCTGATTTATTATATTATTTTTATGTTTAATATAATATTTAATATAATATATTATTATTTATTAATATGAATTTGTAACTTCATTGTAAAAAATCGGGGAAAATACCTTGGTATCTTTGGATACCACTAGGTTTTCAATAAAACTAAAACAACCACAACGAAAATGCCCGTAATATTATTATATCTTTTGAATTTTAAGTACCTACCTATATAGGTTAGTTTAACAACGCAATAACCACAACGAATTTCGATGTGGAACGGGTGTTTGGGTATTATACTAGTAATCAGTATCCAGAGTTAGTTCAAAATAATATATGAAATAACAATACGTCCATTTCAGAGGATTTAAATAAGTTATAATTACTTACGGTCCTATTACAGACGTAATACTCGTGATACTTATTCTGTTGTCACTCGTTGTCAACTAATATACCTAATACATTTAATAATAGCTATCTGAAATAATTAAAATTTGATTCAATGGGTAAAACTTTTTTGAATATTCTTTTTAAATTGATCAAAATACAACTTTAACATTGTAGGACATTTGCTTTTTAAAATTTAATTTTTACATCATATTTTGTTTTGGTTACGTTTTACAATTTAATATTTATTTATTTTTTTAAATATTTAAATGTTTCAATTGATTTTTGGATCCAGCTTAAGGCTGTATCCAAGGTATTAAGTATTTTCTTAAGTATTTTACATTTGATTAATTCGTTTGTATACTTGCAATTTTTTTTTAAATTCCATTTTTAAATAATAAAAGTGATTTATGAAGTATCTTTATTCTTTATATATCAATTTGGTCCACATACAATATGCACATTCTTTTGATATTCTTTTCAGCTAGGTACCTAAGTAATTAAGACTTAAAGATTAGTTTCATGTAAACCTAAATAAATTGTAATTGAAAAAGAATTAAATGCTTTACAATTACAAATCCTCCTATAATATTTTTAACACCTAAAAAGATATGAATATCTTATTATAATATATAATAAGTCTTTATTAATAAAGTAATTATAAAACGTTATTGTTTATGTTTATGTGGTGTATTAGTGACAAATACACCGTGGAATATGACGGGATTTTGATGTTAAATCAAATAAGTCACTTAAGTTATGCAGAGTAAAATTTGACATACCTATATTAAGATAAACTATTACCTAGTATGATATGTATTTTCCTTTTCAGATTGCTTTGGTAGCAATACACATTACAGTTAATGATAAAACGATACTGATTTGGCATACGTATTTTCTGCTTGCCGTTAGATTATTACTATTATACATTTAGAAAGTAAATAAAAAATCAATTTATAAACGATAGAATTCACGTGACACCTATTATATCATAAAAATAGATGATTAGTAATTACAATAATTAGATACAATAATTAGTTCTAGTAAACAATTTTAATACATAAAATTGTGACTTTGTAGCAATTTAATATGTATGTATATAGTACAAACTATACATTTTGATTCCTTAAACTTCACAACTATTTTGTATTTCATTTACTGCACAGACTGGAGAAAAAATTCGTAAATTTACTTAAATTTTAACTATATTTGAATACATTTTATGATTTAATTACTAAGAAAATTTTTCTAAATAGTATTATATTTATTCAAAAGGCTTTATATAGTTATTATTATTTATGTAAATTTAACGCAATTTGTTTCTGTTGTTTGGAATACACGTTTCTACACTGTTTATGTAAATTATATTCAATACATTTTAAACATCTTCACTTGCATATTTATTTACGATCATTATAATTTTTAATTTATAAGAAATCTGAGTGAACACTGAAAATGTTTATAAACTTAATCGAACACAAAATATAATATTATATATTAAGCGACAATCCAATAGTTACCAATTTATAATAATATGGTTCCCAGAGCTGCAATGTGCAATTTTTCGATTTTATTTAGACGGTATTTGTTTGAGCGTATAATCCTAATTAATAACTTCTAACATTGCACACCGGAAATATATCGATAATACTATAACCACGACATAATATACACAACAATATTACAACCGTAGAAATTTCCATCGTAAAGCGAGCGTGCACAGAACACAGTTTACGCATATAATTCGACGTATATATTACAACACTGTAATTTGTCAAATTGCAATTTAATTTAGTTCGATAGTACATATTTTATAATACTGTATCATAATATTATTATAATATTATATTAATATTACAATATGTTATTACTAAAATTGAAACAAAAAATCTATTCATGTTTTCAGATTTTTTTGGGTTGATAAAAATAAAAAATAAATACTTTACGTTTCGTGTTTTAAATTCAATAAAGGGTCCGGAGTAGGTACTTTATTATGTAGCCATACAATTTACCGTACAGTTTTCATTAAATAACGTCGCGCGGACACATATTATGTGTACGCGCTATTATACATCATGCAATGTAATATAATATAGGTATACAACAGTGCTGTTATTATACGCGCCACATAATACCGAACATTCTATTTAAACATTTTGGTTGAAAACGCTGCATTTGATATGCTACTAATCTGAACTTGCGGCGGGTCTGTATATTATTACAAAATTGTGCCAAAATCCTACGGCCGCTTATATACATTATACCTACGATTCATCAGTGTCGTTTATTTAACGCTATGGAGTATTAGAGTTTTGAGAAGTTGACAACGCCCGCTAACGAGAAACTCCAGATTTTGATGGTTCCATTTACTTGCTTATTCAAAGTTAAATTTTAAATTCTCATCTAAGGATCTAAAAACCTATACTGTATATAATGATATAAATTTAACTTTCATGTACTGTAGATGGATAGACTTCAACGTTATTTAAAATGTATTCGGTAAACACATTAATTCTTAACGAACAGACATTAAACACTATAGTGGAAATTTATTAAATCTGAAAAAAATAAATGAAAAACAATTTTATAAAACTTCCTTAATGTATGGACGTCGTTTATTGATCTCTGTCACTCGTTAGTATACGTTAGAATGTGTGCTTAATATCTAAATTATGTTAATTTTACCCAGACTTTACTACAAAAAACGAATACATTAGGTCGTTTTAGTGATATAAACATTTTAGTATGGTATTACACATGTGTTAGTATACTATACTTAAACCTCTAAATTATTTCTATTCTAAAACTTAATTATATTTATATATTTTACAATAATATGTCAACAAACACCTATATTGTAGTAACTATAACTTATTAATTTGTATTGACTATCTGTTATTGAACTTTATACAACGTCTTATGATTTTTTTAAATAGGATAATTCAACCTTGTTACGCAGCAGATAAACTATTATTTTTCAAAAATATTGAGGGACACATTTTTAATAAAAACACTTATTAAATAAATGTGTAAAAAGTTATGTTTTATTCTTAAAATGTATTGGTATGCTTCAATCAATAAACATAATGCGAACCACGCGCGCGGGTCGAAGACCCTTGATTTAAACCATACATTATTTTGTATATTATTTAATGCAGTTTATAACAATCTAAATGTTTTTTTTTTATATTTTCATATTGATATAATATCAATTATATAATATGAGCTATTACATAATATATTAGGTAGTTTAATATTAAACATGATTTTTTCTATGCGTGATTTTCTTCACATAATACATTTATTATCTTCAAAAGTATCAACGATTTCGTAAATATTTTTTTTACATAATATATGTATTTCTGAAAAGAAAAAATATATTTTGACTATTGTTTAAGTTTATGCGTTATCGAATGGCTACATACATTTTTAGTTTCATAAATTCCTTAAAAATGGTTTTTAAAAAATATAAAATACCTACATAAATGTAATATTGAATTTAGTATTCATTATACTTTGATCATTTTTATGAATATTATTAGTTTAATATAAATCACTAAAAATTTTCAATTTATATTGTCTGAACATATTATCGTTATTACACCAAGTAAAATAGCTAAAAATCTATATATTAGAATAATAAAATTTAGCTTTTGATATGCCAGCGTTTACAAAAAAGTGATATGCTAAATAATTTACTGAATAACTAAGGCGGCTCGTAATTTTACAAACATAATTTTGTATCTCCACGATGTACTCCTAAGTAATACAAACAATTTAGAGAATTTGAAAATCTTTTCTTTATTTCCAAATATCAGGGTTGAATTTTGCTTGGTTTATTACCTACCCTGTATGTTATGATAATATCGACGCAGTGTGATCACTCATACATATTATATACGTATATTATATATTATATATATATATATACATTCATGCATATACAAGTATACATATTATATACATATTTGCATACATACCCGTACAAACACATATTTAATGCGTTTAATATTAAAGTGAAACAATATTTACAGAAATATTGTATACACAATGTGTAGGTGAACATAATTATTTACAATTTTAGAACTACACATCTGCCCACAATAGCTGACGAATTATTGAAATAAACTTATAACAATTGCAACCCCTACGGTGAAATATTATTTTTCCAATAGCTGAATTCAACAGTAATAATAACATATACAATACACTATATTTTAATATATGTAGGTTATATGCGTAGACTCTGTATTTTTATGATGACATGTGTAGTATGATAGGTGCTATGTCGTGTTTAATTATTATTCATAGAATGGGATTTGAGATATGAGCTTTTTTGAAATAATGCGTTTTGACTAACCGTATAATAATAATAATAATATTAATATATTATACACAACGAGTAGGTACATCACGTCACCGACGTTGGTATCCGAATCCGAGATGTATATTACCTATTTACTCCGCCGTGGCGCTGTGTATATGTGGACAATAAAATAAAACGACTTAATTTATTAAACACAAATCTTGACATATATACAATATATCTAATACAGTAAAACCTCGATAAGGCGGAACTTCGGTAAACGAAAACCCTGGTAATACGAAACATTTCTTTGGTGCTTTTTTTCAAATTTAATTTTTTTGAACCCTGTCAAAACTGAAACCCTATTAACACTAAAAAATTACATGGCCCCAAGCGATTCCGTCTTATCGAGGTTTTACTGTACATACATATTATACTTTGTATTTTTATACTGTGAGAATATTTGGTAGCAACGTTCAGAATAAACACACGTCAAGGTGTTTAGTCGGTGTGATTGACTCGAGTAAACATTTAAACTATATAGGTTACCGATTCTTTTTTTTTCGTTATTCATACGGGAGAATTTTTGAACAGTGTTTAATAACAATAAAATAACTACTTACGTATGCGTTATATTATTATATCCTATTTTTATTATTGTACGTTTTTTGATTTTTATCCACATCGAAATGAACCGGATAGACGTACGATTTGAAGTAACTCAAATATCAGACCGTACATTTTTATTTAACAATTTAATCGAACGAATTAGTAAAAAAAAATATCATTTCAATAAATTAGTTTAATTTAGGACATAAATAATTATAATATGTACCTAACTACTTTATTTCTAAAAATAATGGCATGCTATCAGAGTAATTATCAAACTTAGACAAATAAAATATCTAAATATTATTAGTCTATAATATCTATGTTAGATAAAGATTTTGATATTTTATTAACAATTTTAGTAATATTATTTATCAATCAGATATATTTGTTTTCCCTTTTTTTAAATATATTATGAGATTGGTCATGTTAACATTACGTCATTTCAGACACCATTTTTAATTAAGTAAATAATATCGCACACCGTTTCCGATATAATTATTAACAATAACTTGACCACAATACAGGTAGATAGGAAAAATAATAGTTAATATACACATACGTCACATACAATTTTCTGATTGTCACATTTCTTCGATTGGTCTATAAGATTGTCACTCTTGAAGATCCGTAATCGACTTTCAGAACTTGTACACGCTCTCGAGAACGAACTATATCATAGTGTATTGATCATTTGTTTAGTCATTTCTTCAACCTCCTTAAGAGATAGGATCTTCTCTACCATTTTTAAAAACAAAATATCCTGTAAATATCTTTCAATTTCTGGAGAGTATTAGCTTTTACTGCACTAGTTCCAGTTCCGGGGACAGATCTTCAATAACAGACTTACAGATAAAGTTAGACAAATTAATAATCACCGAGTGGTATCCCAGACAAACTAGGAGCGTGTAGTTAATCGCGAATAGCTTATAATCATTGTTATACTGTAATAAAGTAAGATAGCGTAAACAACTTGTCGTATACACGTTACGTAGGTATAGTTTTTCATTTATTTACGTCCACCGCTGGTGAACCATCAGATTTCCACATTAACTGAAGCTCACTCAAATTGGAAATAATAATATGTTTTTCCTTTTCTTTTCCTGATCTTATAATAATTGCTGTTTGTATTTAACTCTATTTTTTCTACAAATCATGATGTTATTCAACGTACCTACTCTGACGTTATTCCTTATGAGACTATTTACTATACATTTGATAGACTATAATAAAAATAAAATAATGCAGTTGAATTTTAATTACTTTTGGAAACTTTGACTACTGTTGGATATTTTATAATAATATTAATAAACATTTTTACAAGGAATCCTTTTGGCTTTTGTGCATTCATCGCTGAAAAACCGTCATACTGATGCTTTGAGCAAACGACAATGTCATACACAACTAATGAGTACGGCTTTTCGTATATGTGTGTCCACCGATGCGTCATCAGATGGCCACAATTGGTTAGTTACAAACTTGTCGCAAATGACACACGGTTTCTCGCGCTCAATAGTCTTGCAGCTTTAGCTGCGTGGGAGATCACTCATTTGTTCCCGTTCAACCACCGCAAACATCGTCACGAGTATTTTATCTGGCTCGCTGCTTTACAACACAATTAAAGTCTAATCACGTTAGACTTTATTACGTTATATATATTATACCTACATCAAACAATATATTGTACTTACATTTTGAACAATAACATAGTTATTATAGACGGTATATAAATTACGGTGTTTGAATTTATTGACATTTAAAGGTTGTTTTTAAGCCGCAAATAATATTTTCACGTTTAAAGTAATTATAAATTCAAAACAAAATAAAAAATGAGGAAACTTAGTACGACTAATATTATGACTGTTATATTATATACGATGAAAAGAGTAAATCGGTAATATCATACAGATGTTTTGTAGTCGAATTGAGATAATCGGGACTAGAATCGGTATATAAGGCACATCTACCAAATTATACTGATACTTATAGTGTAAAAAATAAATTATTTATATATATTATGATACCAATGATTAAAGATATGATATTATGATTATATCATGACCATAGTTATTATAATTATAATTACAAATTATTATTTTAACTTAGTTAATTATTATTGATGGTAAGAATATAATAAACGAACAAATTCTGAAATAAATAGACATAGATAGTAGATACAATATAGTATGAAAATATTGCTGTTCGACGAAAACAATTGTATTAATTAAATCACTGCATGGTGATGAATCAAATTTCGTTAAAATATTAAATAACTACACTTATTTAAAAATGTATAATATATTTCATTTTTGTTATATTTTATAAAAAAAAACTCTACAGTTCTTTCAAATCATGTAGAATTCTAAAAAAAAAAAAAAATGTTGAAAACAACGTCACTATAATATTAATACATTATGTACAGTCAAGAATTCTGAGGATATATTATAATAGTTTGGTCGAATATTAAATAATTATTATGGTGATAAAATAAATAAAACAACAGACACAATATATTCTAACGCGTATACGACATACGTATTACATCTTATTTTGCGCCGGCGCTATGCAGATACGGGAAAACTTCATTATGTCGTCAAGACGGACTAAACGACACAAAGAAAAACAATCTGCGAAACTTCCGATCAAACTTAACCATATACGAAAGAGGAATTTTACTATGTACGCTTTTATAGATATATAGAATACGGATGCTGTATGCTAGATTGCTGTGCTGTAGAGGAAAACGACTGATCGTATAATATAATAATATACCTGTATATATTATGTATATTATTTCTTACATCGGCGGTCTCTGCGGTAGTGAATTTAAACGAAACAACAACTTTACATATATAAAAATAAAAATAAATAAATAAACCAGTTGGAGAAAAAAAAATCAAATCGACCGAGTTCGTAACGAATAACAATATTATACCTTTATACGTGTATGTGTATTTTATTATAGAATGAAGCCAAAGTAAAATACGACAAAACCACAAACAAACGTGAAACTGCTAAACAAGACGGGTATCGAAAACGCGATACGAAATCTCTAAAGAATTTACCAGAAAATAAGATTATACTTTAATATTATGTGGGTATAATACCAGCTATAGTTGGTACCTGCGTCGTATACAGGACCATTCGCATGTGTGTGCGTAATCGGGACGACGACGACTAATTCGGCGATATTTTCTTGAAACATCTAAAATCTCTCGATTTGTTATGCCGCACGAGACGTGCGTGGGGTTAAAATAACCATATTAATATTATATTATCGAACACACACGTCTCGGGACGTTTCGAGGGAAATCGTATTCACGGAAAGTCTGAAAGTTCTCGTCGCGACTAAAACACGTGTACGCTTTTGTTCGTGAAATAAAATAAAGCTCCATTGACTAAACCAAAAAACATTATAATAATAATGAATGTTATTTTATCGCTATTAATTATGTCCACACAATACTAATACAAACATATAGTACCTATTGTGTAATAACAATATTTGTATAAAAAATAAACCTACGCAACTTTGATTGTAAAACACTTATGGAAACTTTTTTTTTATATATTTATTTTTCAATTGATTAGTTTACATAACTATAGATGGACACTCAATTACTATATAGACATTAAATGCTTATTATGTACATAATTAATGTAAAAAGTTTTAACTATGTTACATAATAATATGCTATATAATGATATTATAATAATATTTAAAATTAAAAATAAATATATTTAACCGTAGATTATTACTATAAGATAAATAAACAAGTTTTGAAACATTCAACTTATAGTATTTTGAATTCGGTTACTACGAATATACGCATCAAAATCATATTATGTTTACTCAAATCGATATAATTGCTGTAATTCAATCGAAATTTACACTACATGTATCTATAATTATAATGCCATCGAACTATTTAAGTATCATTATTCATTTTACTTTACCACTATGATAAAATATTATCCGTTTTGTCCGTTTTCTATGATTTAATCAGATATTATTTTTTATTTGGTTAACTTTTATAAAAATAGGGAATAATGACAATAAGTGATAGATGACAAAACAAAAATCCAACTTATTTAACAAAAACACCGTTTTAATGTATGTATGTATTTTTTTTTTTAATAGGTATACCTTAACATCGAGAACACATTTTTCTTTGAAAAACTCTCTTCGTCTAGAAAATTACAAATAGTTAAAAAGTTAAATTGAAAACGCTCAAGAATGTGAGAACGTTCTGCATAATGGTTGTAGGCATTATATATAATATACGAATTTATAGAGTTGATAATAAAATAGTTTGAAGCACATACATTGCATGTTTGAATTAATGGTAGTAAAACGTATAATTATATTATATAATTAAAAATTGGATTTTATGTTCATTCTGGCCAGATAAATAATAAAAATAAATTATAAATTATACAGACAATACTGATAATGGAAAAAATAAAATCATATCTATTAGATTATTTTATATATAATAATTAAATGCTGAGCAATTAAAATATATGGACAAAATGATGATTTTTTGAATTTATTATACAGTAAATTATTTAATCATATTATTGAATAACCATTTATATAATTTTTTTCAAATGTTCTGAGTTTATTAAGTTCTACAATAAATACTGCATGTATATATGCAATATTTTTTTTATTAAAAACCGTTATTAAATAAGTATTACTATTATAATATTATGTACTAATATTATGTATACATTATTTAAGATTACTCGTTAGAATCAGATTTAAAATTAATTGTAATTTTCAAAAAAATCAATCACGGGTCTAACAATTAAAATAGGTACGAAAAATGAAAATTTTAATGAATAAACTATCAAACAACAAAATGGGTGAGCATGAATGATGAATACATCTGTATACACCTACGTGCAAATGCACATAATGTACATATATAAATTAGTTAATAAATATGATTTTGTGTGCAAAAATCAGTGAACTTCCATATAGAACGTTCTTAACTAAAATTTAAAACGGGCAGTTAGACGAAGACCATTTCCGGTTCAGACGCCCCTGCAATATAATTTTACCGTACGAGCCATCGACGAGAAAATTGTTTATGCATAACGCGTTATAATGGTATCGATCATACTGGAGATCGTTGGTAGTTACCGCGGTCGTGAACCAACAGGATCACCTATTTTAGAACCTAAAAATCGTTACCGGATCGCACACCCCGCAATATAACTATAGGTATTATATTATATACCTATGTATATACATCGTGTAATCGTGGTATGCTGACTGTAAGTAAATAAAGTTATATTTATTACTACAATCTTCTGCTATACGTGTACTGCTGTAGCGCATTAACAAATAACAGGGCACAAAGTTCACACTACAACCTCATAATGTGATATTTTTTTGTACTCATATGAAATCTTTCGTAGCAAGACACCAGTCAGAATACAATATGAACCGCGATCAAATATTATTACTTTAACGTTACCGTAATCCACTTTGCCCGTAACATTGCTCATTTTTACTTTATATATTCCATTGTGTGGATATTATTTTTATTATCATATTAGCTGATCTATTCATGAAGCCAATAAACAAAAATTAGTAAAATAATAGTGATTACGTAACAAAGAACTAATTTTTAGATTGTTTTCAATTTGTATAAGCTCAGCATAGCTTCCATTGCGTATTTCAGTTTTATTTGTATTTTTAAAAACAAGTTATTAAATAAAGATGGATGCACGATTTTAATTTTAAAATTGCCTAGATTTTAAAGTCAGGAAAGTAGTGTACGGTCCTCTTTTAGAATGATAAGAAATTAATAAAACAATATAAAAAAAGTGGGCAAGTGGGTTTCGCTCTGCTGCATAGTAGAGATGGAGAGTAGGTCACTGGTTGTGTGGAAGTGTAAAATTTGAATGCAATGACGGGTATCATTGTATACGAAAAACGATTCTGAACAGAGATGATTTGTCAGTCAATGATAATTAGTTGGATATATTATATTATTATTACTTAAATTTAAATTGTAATATATCGTTATTTTACGCGATTTCGTAAAAAATTAAATTTCATACGCTCATAAAATGTTTTCTTTATTGACGCTGGAATTTTTTTTTACAATTAATTAAAGGAAAACTTATGCATAACTTTGTATTGGATTTTTGAACCTTAAGTATAAATCACAACAATTTTATGAATTTTAAACTTCAAAATGCTTATAAACAAAAATTATGACTAACGATTTTTGATTTTTTTTTACTACGATAAGTGCAACTTATAATAAACCTTGTATTAAATTTTAAAGATTTTTTGGAAAGCCAAATTTTTTTTATCGGCATTTCAAGAAAAAAACTTTAAAAAGGTCGAAAATTTCAATTGTCTATAAGTAGCTTAAAAAAGGTCAAACTATTTTGAAAATTTAATCGTAAATATATAACGCTAATATAAACATTTGGTGAAAATATCAAGTATGTATTTACAATGATTCGTTTTTGAGTTACAGCAAAATAAAAAAATCGATTTTGTCGAAAAATGGTTATGCTTAAAAATTCCCGTTTTTCAGTTAATTTTTCAGGGTTTTTCCCGACGCTTTTGAAAACTATTGGACATTTTTTACTTTTGACCCCTCAAAGTACCAACTAGATGAATTTTCCTTTTCAAAGAGGGGCTGAAGTCAAAAATTGAAGCATTATTACTACTCCAAAAAGTGTTGACAAACACAAAAATAAAAAAATAAAATAAAAAAAAAACACACATAATTGTAAAATCAATACATTTATCACTCCGTTCAGAATCTAAAATACATAATATTTATTTCTTATAGAATATCATCATTGTTGCACCATATTTTAATTCAAATTATGGCGTGTGATAGAAAATTTTAAAATTAGCGTTCATATCATATTGTTTTATGTCTTGTACTACATCATTCTTAAAATTATTTCATACGTTTGATGTCTGATGCATCGTGATGTTGATACCGTAAAACATATTATATACGCGACCGTCAAGTATATTTATTGGCGTACACTGTAGACTTTAGTTTAGGACACAACATTAGATAAAAGACTCGTACATTTTTCAATTTTTCTTTACCCATACCAGTAATTCGTTTTAATGCTGCTCTCTCTGTAAAAACTGTATAGTTAGTCAAATATCTTTTAAACAATTAAAATTATATTATTTAATTAAAATTGGTATATTGAGAATAATATTTAAAACAATATACATATAATTATATATATTATAATATAATATTTTTAATTTTTTTATTTTTTACCAACAAAATTAGATTGTTACTCTTAAGATGACGCCATATGGCATATACCCTCGTCAGGCTTTGAAATGTATAACATACTACATTTGTGTTCAGAAATTCCAGTTTTGTGTAGTACTTACCCTTTAATAGTAGAGTAAATGTATCCAATTAAAATGCAAAAATATTATCAATAAAATAAAATAATAAAATAATAATATTATTATTTTTAAAAACGACCTCCGTTGACTATATTAATAATAATTATTATAAGGGAATCATCATATATTTTTTTAAATTTTGAAAGATGTAAAAATTTACAAATTGCTATGACATAACTTACTGGCTTGGTACAACTTTTATTATCATCGCTAATTCTGTATTATAAAAGAAAAATACTGAGCTAAAAGTTAGGCTAGGTGGTATTGATGGAATTTTTAATAATCGAAAAACTTCATTTTTTTTTTACGAATAATGAATGACATAAAACAAAAAAAAAACATTTTTCAAACTATAGAATGTTGGGTTATATATATAGTCGTAATATTTGTATAATATGATTTAAATAAACTGATAATAAAGAGATAAATAATAGGAAAACTTTTAAATTACATTAACTCAAACTATTAAAGTTTGGTGAAATTATCTGATCAAATAAATTAAATAACACTTTTCTAAATAATGACGTGGTATTTTGTACAATAATCACGTCGAGTTCGTTATGACATTCCCAACTAATAGCTATCGTATCATAATACATATTATTTACTTTGAAATGGTCAAAATAGAAAACTTTATAAAACAATGGAACGACCGCAACAGACGAAAATAAATTAGAAATTTGTAATTTCACGATATGGATACCAATTTATAAAGTGCACGTGTAACGCAAATGTTGTACTTTTACGGGTTTACAAATCACAAGTGTAAATACAAAATTATTATAATTTACTTAGCATGTCCAGTTATATAAATATTTTTTTAACCATATTAGTTAATTTTAAATATTTAATTCATAAATTACTCCGCACAATATTTAAAAAACCAAAATTATTCACTGTGCTATATTATATTAAATTGGAATCAATTATAAAATAAAAACAAAAAATAAAACTTTTTACAACTTTAAGATATACACAATTCAAAAATCGTTGATCACTATGTGTGATTGTGCGATGACGAGCACGTAGCTACGCGCAGGTCCAGTTGTCCGATATGATATAATATGTTAAAAAAAACCAAACAAATGATACGGAGAATGATTCAAGTTCATAATATTATTAACAGTGGCTTTCAATCGATTTTAACGTATTATAATAGTTTCACGCTAGTTGACGGAAAATATTTTGAATGCTTCCGCGATAATATTATTATAATGTACTCTGCATAATAGACAGCCAGTGCTTTTATAGTATATTTACTATACATGCATACAAGCACGTATATGGGCATACCGCTGCAAAATGAGACCATTACGGAATTAAACCGTCGTAATACCCATACGATAAAATCGCATCCCAAAATTGTATACCTTTTGTAGATTAAAAGGTCATACCGCCAGCACCTAGGCCGAATGATAATACACAATACTCGGCCGATACATGTAAACCCGCGTGCGAGTAAACCGAGAGACAGAGAGATAGATAGAGAGAGAGAGAGAGAGAGAGACGTTTTCTCGGTTCAGCCCATGCTGCTTATAACAATACCGTAGTGTGCTATCGGCCAGATGTGTGCTTATAATATTATGCGCCTATACACTATAATAAAGTCAGAATACCTATATAATTCAGTCACGAAGACCAATGACCGGTGACCGTGGTTTGGGTTATATTAAATAGTGGCTATGTGAAAAATATTCGGGTCGGCCGCTATAACGATAGGTATACGAAATATTGCATAAATATTCCAATCGAACCTTTACAAAATTATGCACGTGTTTACTTAACGAATAATGTGTTATATTCGTGTAGCTCCGACAAACTTGCATTCCGATCATGCTGTATTTTATGAATTCACCGACTACACATTATATATGTACACATAAATGTTTTTTTTTTTAATATTACCGTCATACGCATTCAGACGACCATATCTAATACATTTAATGAAAACGGGACGCTGCTTACTCATAACCAAGGCTTGGAAGTTATAGCACTAAAAAAATTAATTTTTAGCGCTTAAATATGCACATAAAAACATGAATATCAGCGCTATGAATAGCACTAAAAATTGGAAAATATGCAAAATAAAATTTTCAACAAATTTTTTTAAACATGAAATTTAAGATATATTTAATTTTAAATTTTACAGATTTTTAATGTTTTTCATAGAATATGATGGTAGGTATCGATAGGAATACGACTGCAGCACGATAATACAACTAATCCAATGATAGTGCGATAGTAAGATGTGAATAACGATTTTAAAAATAAACAATTTATTGGAAACCAACAGAATTGTCCGATTTAATCGACGATAACAACGGTATAAGGCCGTTTATTTCGGATGCGTACCATTTTAAAATATAATAATTTGTTTTCGTTCACATATTCGTAGGCGGCTGTTTGGTAGGTTAACTAAATTTAGTTTTTAAAAATATGCCCATAAACAGCATTTATAACTCCAAATGGCAAATTAACAGTAAAAACCGTAAATATGTAAAAAAAATAGTAAAATAAAATTTCGTGTATGACATCAGAGAAATGCGAAACATATTTGTATCTTACTTTGGATGTTCTAGGACGAACCAAGAAAAATATGCATTTGCTAGAACTTCCGAGCCCTGCTCATAACTAATAGTCAAACGTAAATTATAGATCGATTTACTGATATGTTTATAGTGTATATGTCTTACATTTAATACTACCGTAGTTCTACACAGAGAATTTTACTAACGCATGGTTGACAATCATTATTGATGCAATGTCGAATAACATTATTAGTTATCAATAATAATATAAATTATATTATAATAAAAATTAACTTTGAAACTTAAATATTTTTACACGGTATATTTTGTATTATATACACGACGAATATTACTTTTCCATATTAATGTGATGTATATAATATATTTTGTATGTATTCCAAGTATTTTCATTCCATAGAATTACTTTTCCGTATAAAACAGTTTCCAGATAAAAAGTTTTATGAAGCTAATCATTACGTATTCTGTTTTGTAGATAATATATAATATATATATCGAAAGATGTTAAATGCAGTTTAACTATTAGAAATTAAGAAAATAAGTTCTCAGAAAACTGGTACAATATAAAACTGTATTTTTGCGATGTATAAAATATTATTTTAATAATATGTCTAGCGTGCTTTTATATAGAAATATTTATTGACACAGTTACTTGTACAATGTTAATTAATTATTTTGTATACCTTTTGATAGTACCTATGTGAATATCAAGTCATATCGGGGTTTTTAGGATGCGTGGCGTTGATACATTTAATGCATTTTGATAGTTATTTGTTTGCCGGAAAATAGTAAAAGCATAACAATAATGTACACGTTACAGTGGGCTCTATATAAAATTGTTTAATAATACAACAATTATTATGCTGACTAATATTACCTATTTAAAAACAAAATTAATCTATAGATCTCTTTTATATAAAATAACAGTTGGTATTTGTGTTTGAAAAGTTGGTCACATGTCACTATATGAAAGTACATGTTGAAAATCGTAGCCATTTAATCACTATTTTACAATTTACTCAAAGATTTTAAAAGATAATAATGTCAGTTGTGGGTTAACCGTCAATACATACAGTGCACACGTCTGTTTTCGTTTAAAAAAGGTGGACGAATTTAAACATTCCAATACAAGGTTTTTTAGGTTTTATTAGGGCTAATACTAGCCGTTAAACCTATTAAAACAAACATAATGCGTCAAGTCTTTTCTAATTATTTCACAAAATTCTAGAGATTTGCGTTGAAACTAAATGTTAACTAATGGCCAGCACATCAGTTATGTACATTATATTTTCATTTTTGAGCGAAACGAACAATGTATTGATTTTAAAGTGATGTGTGTTGTTTTTCTTAGTTTTTCTATAAGTACTCATTGGAACATACAATTTCACAACATTTTAATAATATTATTTTATATTTATGACAAATTTTTCAAATTATTCCAAATTTTATTGACCTAATTATAGAACTGAGAAGTTTTTAACTATTTTTTAGAAATACCGATTAAAAATTATTCACTAGGTAAAAATACTTGAAAATTGTAGACAAGACTCCTCATAAGTTGGAATTTTCTCAATTAACAACTATTAAAAATCTTTAGTCACTCATTTATTTTGAAAGCGTAGTTAGAATTTTTACAAAATTCATACAAATAGTAAAAAATGTACAAATTATTTTGCAGTTAGAAATTCATAAAACACTATAAAAACTTGTCTTTTTACATCTAAGTTTTGAAAATTTAATACACGTCTACTTATAAGTATTTCATACTAATACCATAAGAATCTAATAAATATTATATAAAGGCAATTATATTTTTAGAGATTTTCAGTTAAAATTTAGACAAAATTACTTATTACTTTACTACTTATTTTAAGATAAATGGCGATTTTAATTATTTTGTTATAATTTATTCAAACATTATTCATGGGAACTTAAAACTTTTATATATTTTATTATCATATTATTATGAATTTTGTTATCATGTCCTAATGACATTATTAATTTATTTTAAGATATTATCCATTTTATACTATATGTTTAATTATATTGTTTTATAGTTTTTTTCTAAAGATGTTATTATATTGTGTGTTACATTAGTTGATATAATATGATATAAATATATATAATTATAATAATTAAATATTATTAATAAAATAAATGCAATATTTCCTGGATAAATTATATCAACCAATCCGGTAGGTCCTACCATATTACTAAAAGTAAAATAAATTATTTTAATAGCTATTCATCAAAAAAACATATCATGAAATATATATATATATATATATATTGATATAGGCTGACAGTCTTTCTTTGCTCAGAATCATTTTTCATATATAATGATATATCATTGAATTCAAATTGAACACACCCATATTAGTGACCCATTCGACACTTAATATACAACAGAGTGGTACACATTTGCCTAACTTTTTTTATTTTTATTTTATTTTAATATTTAAATTGCATATTACAATATTTATTAATGAAATTCATTACTCATATTTTTATAGCATAAACAAACAAATTTATTATCATCTAGGAAGAAAAAAAAATTAAATTAAAATTATTATTATTATATATTTTACGAATTATAACTGACAAAATTCAAGAATTTTCAATATTAATAATACAATTTTATATTAATTACAGTTTATTCGTGATAAATTGATAAATCAGACTTAGCAGAAATAGTAGGTTAGCTTAAACCGCTTGTTAGCTAGAAAGTTAAGACTGAGTGCTTGCCAAACTGAATAAAGTTAACAATAAAAAAGTCTTTGGAGTGGCTCCAAACGAAATGAGCCTGCTACCACAAAAAATCCCATAACATAAAAGCAAACTTTAATACAAATTGTAAATGAGAAAAAAATATTTGTAACAAAAAGTAGTGTCGAAAAATTGTTAAAGCTAATGGACATTAATTATATCACCTAAATATTTTTCACTAGAAATACTATAGATATTTTACTAATTAATAGAGTTCATAATGTATAATATCGATGGTTGAATGCCATTTGGTAAAAATACTAAGGCATTTATTAAAATTAAATTGTAGCCCGAGAAAACTTAAACTTAATTTCAAGGGTATCTAGCTCATCCTGTATTTCTACTAATTTAGACTCTATTTTACAGAAGCGTTTTAATTCTTCCACATCCAAGAAAAATTTACAATTAGGGATTGCATTATTAATTCTATTTACGAACTTCAATAAGAGCAAGGTCAAGGGATGATAAATGATCTAGCCGTGGAAAACCTGACGGGACACTTAACAGTCACTTATATAAATCCAATTACTCCATCCAATGTACTCTACGAGTCATGTGAGATTTTAACCAAGAATGAATAAACTCCCCATACCTAGTTTTATATTAGATATATATATATATAATAAAAACATTTTTCCGACTGTCGACTGCTATTTTCTATAGTCTCAAAGAAAATAATATTGAAACAATATAATTTAATTTGCATACGGATAATCGTCAAAATACATTATTTGAATATATTATTATACTAAATTATGTCTAAAATGTTTTATGTATTATAAAACGTTATAATAGTTTATTTGTTAGAATTGTTTGCTTAGTATTTCATTATCCAATATCAAGTCCTAAGTCCTGTTCCGGAAAAAAAAAATAAGACGTATATGTAAATAGTGTATACGCCAAAGTGTAGAGCCATAGTGTTACTTAATTAGTAAGGATAATGAATGAGACGACCATATTTCAAGTGAAAAAAAAATGTTAAATGTCCTTTTAAGAATAAATTCTAGGATAATACGTCTACTCTTGGTACTTATTTGTATTTATTTTTAATTTGTTTATGTATATATATTTATATATAAAACAGATGGATGTTAAAGTTCGACTTAAATTATATCCATATGACTCAATTTTCACTGTAAAATAATTATGTAACCATTGAAGTTCCGTAACAGTTATATAATTTACACCCGGGATAAAAAATATGTTGTCGTCTATAATCATCAACACATTTTGTGTTTATATAAAAATATCCTTAAGAAAATTCTTATATTGATAACCAACGTTATAGATTACTTAAACATAAATATACATTGCTGGTTAACTCGTATCTTGATATACTTAGCTTAATATTTTAGCTTAAATTGTCGACTTTTTATTTATGATATTTAATTACACTATAATCTATATTCTATAGCCTATCGGGCTTGTTAAAATTATGTACTTAAAATACAACTTTTGTGTGAAAATAAGAAATATAAAAATTTTAAAAAGACGTGTATTCCGTCTAAAAGTAATCTATTTTTTTTTTTTTAAATTGAAAATGTATGATCGATAATAATATCTTGTTCATTTTTGTTCATTTTATACGGACTTTAAAGTGAGCATCCTATGACAAAGAATATTATTAATATAATTATTTAAATATATTAAATATTATTGAATTATCTTTTGTGATACTTATATTATACACGTAGGTCTGTAATGGTCCTCATTAATGACAAAAATATTCGAATAAAATTCAATTTTATCAAGTTAAAAAAAAAATAGTGTATATTATATAATTATGCTACACTCATCTCCCATAAGGTTAAGAATTTAATTATTTAATCTACACTATTTTCTATTATAATAATAATTTATGACTTACAATATTATTCCTTAATGAAATAAATATATGTTATCGCCGATCTTAATGTTATGCTTAAAATTTTAAAATATTTTTATATTTACACAGTTTTAGCTATTAAGTTGTTTTAGTTCTACTAATAGTTCCGATTAGATTTAGCCACAGAATTAGTATAATTTAGTTGTTATAACATTTTAATGTATATCTTCAACTATTATCTAGGTGTCTGATATTTAAAAAGTATAAATTTGTTTAAAAATGACTTAAATATACAACACATTGGTAATTAAAAATGTTGGTCACTATAAATTGAGAAAATGTTAAAAATTGTGTACATTTACTTTTATTTTTTTGTTTATGATAAAATAGTTATTATAATAATAATACTAAGTGACGTTTATTTTTTTTATTCTTCGTTATAACTTCGGCAGTATAGGCCATTAGCTTTATAGATTATACATTATATATTTATATTTGAATCATTTGATACAATTGATTACAATAATAGTGACTTATTACTATTTGATTATTAAATGTATTTCTCTATTTGTTTGGTTTTGAGAAATGATATGATGCTTTCTGGTTGGCAGTCGCGTCCAATATATCTAATAAGTTCGTCGGAATGTTATGTTTTTTCCTTCTTTCTTTGTTTAATATACGTTTATTTTATATTATTTTGCATAGCAAATTATTTTTAAAATCCATTGAAAAGTTTTATAAAATGTATAAAAAATTATTATCCCATTATTTGTTTTAGTTCTATAAAACAATTTTTTTTTTTTATAGCATTCCTAAATGTGTGTTTATAAAAATTGAGTTTATTATTATTAATCGGCTTTAAATTAAAGTAAAACAACCTTTTACTACGTAGTTATTAGCTTCATGTCAGTTTGTAAATATAAATATTGTAGACCTAATACGTACATTAGAATGGTTTAATTTTATAATAAAAATCAGAAATCAATGTTATCACTGGTTTACACAAAAATTATTATTAATAGTTGTACTATTTCTAATAATTTAAGTTTTGACAATATTATATAATATTACTCATAGTAGTTTATACTAAAACCATAAAATCTAATAAATATTTTAAAAAAATAATAATTTTTTAAACACATTAAAAGTTCAAATTTAGACGAAATTACTTATTTATATAAGTACTATGAATCTATTTTTACTGATGTACTATATTTAAAAAAAGATAATATTAAAGGTCAAGTTACATAAGTTAATATAATATAGTATTAAATATATATTTTATATTAAATAATAACTTAAATTGTACTATATAATTTAATATATAAAACAAAAATACATTAAAAATTAAATTATATTCGGTAACTATTTAGTCGTAACACTCGTAATACATCAAAATTAACTGTTAGATATTATTATATAGTTTATTTTTTCAATATTTATAATAATTATTATGATAAATCTTAGAATTTATTTATCACATACTATGAATAATACTAATATAATATATATTTATATGTAATTATTAATGTGATGGAAATTTAACATTAAAAGTAAACATTAAATAAGAATACTTACATAAAACTGATTTTAAATTTTTATTTAAAAATTCCAACAAATTCTTTGACGTAGGTACTTAATAAATATACTTTTTTAAAGTATCTATAAGATATACTATAAACAGTTTATAACTAAACTTAATTTTTTTTGTATTTATTAGGGTAGTAATATTTTTAGTATAAAAACGATATATAGCATAGTATTATTATTAGATAATATCTTATTTGAACTACCTATTAAAAATAAAAATAAATATTTTATATATATATTTATACATGATTTTTTTTTTTTGTTATAAGTCTTAACTACAGATTTATTAGTTTATATAATAATTTAAATTATATTAATTTTTTAATGTAGTATATATTTTATTCGACAAGTGAACATGACCTAATTGATTTATTCTTATGTTATATAATCATCTAAATACTCGTATATCTAAAATATATATATTTTTATTTCTTAAATCATTATAATACGAACAAGTCAAACTTAATTCCAGGAACGTGTTTTTAAAATAAATTTATTAAAAAGAAAAATCAATTATGCACATTCAACCACTCACTTTCAATCGTTTCACTTATAAGCGTTGAATATGATCTTAAAACTGCGATTTTATCATTTATACAGTATACTATAATTGTATAAAATACGTGTCGATTTGAAAACTTTATTAACAAAATGACACTAAAACAACTTAATCTATAACATTTTTATTTTATTTTATCACATTATTTTTTTTTTAGAATCATAATATAATATTCCAAAGTCAAATCTAACAACACATACAATAAAATTGTCAACATGATTTTTCGGCACCGGCGTTTGACGTTTTAATAATTTATTTTAAAACGATAGTATAATAGGTTGTTCTTTTATGCTAGTGGATTAGACCTTTTTGATTCCTATAATATTATGTATTAATTAATAATTTTTTAACTAACCCTATGTATTAACTATGTGTTAATATGAATCATAGTGCCTTAGTAATATAATAATTACCATTTATTATTAAACTTTCAAAATAATAAAATTAGTCAATAAAAAAAAAAATATTATATTTAAATGCTAATAATATCATATCTATTCTGTCTACATTATTTCATATCAATAATTAATTATTAAAAATAATGTAATTATTTGTCATCTGTTAAAATAATTAATTTATTGGAGAAGTTGCTCTATCGCAATTCAGCTTATGAATAATTGTATAGTATATTTGTTTTCACTTTTAAAACAAATAAGTCGGTAAATTTAGAAAATGTATAAGTATTTTTAATATTTTTTTTTGTTTAAAGAAAAAATATTTTGTTAAGTATAGTTTTGCTATAGGTATATTAACTATATATCAATAATATACCAATTTATTCGTAAAAGACTATAGTGTAATTATTTTATATCTAATGCACATGGAAAATGTAAATACTTATAAATGCTATTTTAAATTTGAATTATAAACTATATCAATTTATAATAATTATAATAATATATTGGTTATTTTACATACAGATGAAAAATTAACTTCACTAAAAAATTTTGCCAATGCAATTTTGATTATCACATTAATGTTATATGAAGTAATAAAAAGTCGACTATAGAAATAAATATTTTTAACATTCAAGTTATTTTTCAGGAACTGTATTATTATTCGCTACTAAATGTATAATATGCGTGTATAATACTATAATGTATATATAATATTATAATGCATCAGTTAGTTTACAACTTGATGTGAATTTATTGTCAGGTTTCTAGAAAAGATGAATCTTACGGTTTTGATTTTTTTCATTTTATAAAAAAAGTTTTTAATATATTTCTCTATATTTTCAATACTTGATTTTTTTATTTTTCATAACAAGTCGTTGAATTGACAACTATATTGATACGATTTTCATAATAATGTGACTATAACTTACATAACACAGAGACGATGTGTAATAATTAATATAATTTTTATTCTACCTGCGGATTATTATGTGTGAAATGCTGTATCTAAGCGGTAGATATATACATTTTATATGGCCAGTAAAATTACTAAAGGTTTATCAACTTAAAAAATAAGTGATTAATTCAAATTCCAAATTTTCAGAATGTACCTCACATATTTGACAATATTTTTTTCGTGATGATTTTATTTCATACATATATTATGTCATTCATAGAATTAACACAAAGACTGTAAAGATAATATATCCAAAAATAAATACAACTAAATACTATTACAGCTATTAAATAATTAAATTGAAATTATGTGATAAGATTCCCATTACTATTAACAATCCACAAACATTTGATATTTTTAAATTATTAATAAAGAAATGGCTATTGACAAATTAAGTAAATCCTTAGGTTAACTATATAATAATTACTAATTATTATGTATAATTATTTTATTTTTCTCGCATTCATAATTTATATTATACTGTACGAACTATTAACATGCTATTATTATTATTATTATTATTATTGTCAACATAACTATATAATATGTACCTTAATTATTACTAGGTATTTATTTATTAACTTAATTTTTTTTTTCAAGACTCACGTCTATCAAAACAAGGAAACATCCTTAGTGATAGACTTTGGAGAGCAACATTAAATATAAATATTATGTAAATAATTTTCATATTACTAAAATATATATTCATTATTATTTATTAATAATATTTTATTTTATAAATACATCATTGATCGATGCTTGTATTAATTAAAATCGCATAGCAGGTTATAAACCAATACAAATAAATAAATCATTCTATATAACATATAATAATTATATTGTCAGAAACCAGCATAATAGATTCATGTAACTACAATATTTATGTGCAAAGCTGGGTGTGAAAAAAAATAATACGTCGTGTTGAACTATATCAAGACATAATTAATTATAAATTCATAAAATCATAACTTTTCATTATACTATTGTTATGATATATTTTTTTTTTGTTTGATCATTATTAATAAGAGAATTTTTTTTGACATTTTTTATTTTTTTTTTTCATACGAGCCATATATGAACTCGGTTACATGCTTTAACCGTATATGACGATGTCATTTACATTATGTATATTTGAAAAATCTGCGTATAGTGAAATTTTGTTTTATATTTTATCATAAAATGTCCGTTTCATATTTTACCATAATTATTAATTAATGGATATTAATATCATACACTATACATACAATCTAAAATTGTATTATTATTTAATCAAAATTAAATATATTATATTTATGTACTTAAATAATTTTTTATACGTACAGATTTTACCTTAAATATTAGAATTTTGGCGTAATGAGATATAAGTATAATGCTATTTCACTATTGTGAATATTATCTTTTAATTTATATATATATATCGTACAGGACGAATCCATAAATATGCCTACTCTACTATATTTCTTATTAATAATTAATTATTAAATTTTTTTATAATTATCTCAATATCATGGAAATTTTTATACAATTTAGGGAGTATCTTTTGGTGATACAAACTTCTATTTTTAACTAAGAACCATTCTTTTATATTTTGAATTATTTAGCAGATCATTTTTTTATAACTTTTATGTAAGAATTTAAATACAATTCAAATTATTATTTACTAAATATATATATAATATATGCCTAAAAACATCACATAAAATATAAAATATAATATATATTTTTTTTATATTTGCAAAAAAGTTAGATAAGAGATTCAATAAAATAGGAAGAATAGGTATTGTTTGCTTCATTAAAAAATTATTTTAGATTTAGGCGGTTAAGCTATATTTATCTATTAATACCTAGTTCGTAATCTGATTATCAAGGCGTATAGACTATTATAATCATTTATACAAACAATTTAAAAATTAAAAAAAAAAAAATACCTTATGAATAATTCAAAGTAAAAATCTCAAGTATTTATAAAATAAGGTCATTAAAAATTCTAGTACTCAGATTTTGAATAACTTAAATTACATATAATTCGACATTTTATGTACACTTATAAAGACGTGTACTTTACATATCTTCTTTCATATTACTTCAGAATCCCAACTCATCTAATTTTTTTATTATATAAAAAAATATTTTTTTGCCAGCAATTTATATTATGTTACAAATTTGTCATCAAATTTTAATCTCGTTTTTTCATTAACTAGGTGTATTTTTACCAAGTACCTGGTAAAATAAAAAAAAAACATGACATCTACATTTTATTTTAACTTACGTTAAATTTAACTTGATATAACTAGTTGTCTGTTGTCTTGACAAATTTAACATCAAAAACCTTTTCAACATAATTATTTAATAAAACTATTCAGCATGGCAATACGAATGAATAGATTTTGGTGAATGCTTAATGTTTGAAAGGGAGGATTACATAAAGCTTGTGAAAGTTTTTGTTATAATTGTATATCAGGATTATTTAAACAGGTAATAGCTGTGTATATTTATGAGATTTAAATTAATATGAATATATATTTTATAGAAAGTAAAACGTATTACATGTGATAATTGTATTATATTTTAAGCTAATGTTGTTCAATGAAAAATATTTTTTTATTTAACATTATTAAATGATTATAAACATTATGATTGTCAAACATAGAAAAAATGATTGATTAAATTGTATATATTAAAAAAAAAAAATACAATAAACTTTTTTTTTTATGTACCACATAAATGTTTTATATTGTATTAAAGTTGATTTTTTTCTTATTAAATTTTATTTTAAATATTCAATCTATACATTAATTTAATTTAAGGATATTGCGTGAGTATAAAATTAACTTAAAGACATAAAAGACCGTTTAAAATGAATCACTTAGCAGTAAGTAAAATCTTCAATAATTGTAAATGCATTTTATTCCAAAGAATATATTATAATTTTTAGATTTTAGCTGAATGCATTTTTTTTTGTATTATTAATTTACATTTAAGTCCCTATATTAGTTAATTCAATTTAATTAGTAAGAAAAAATAATAGTATATTACTATAATTGATTGTTTGATGTTCTTGATAAAATAATTTATTATTGAATAAATAGGTTTATCATTTATGTAAAACTAAATACAAATTATCTTTATGCTCACCTTTTTCCATTACTTAATAACTTACATAATAATCTGAATATTTATTCTTTAGTAATGACCTATTTTATTAAACTTAAGGCTTTTAGTTAATATTTTTATAATTTCACAAGCCCAAAATATGTGTAATATATATTTCTAAGATAGTCAAAGTGATTAGAGTACTTTTTTCATTTAGGAAAAAAATTAAAATACTAAATAATATTAGTTTTTGTTTAAAACTATACTGCAAACAAGATAAATCGGTTGGGTTTAAGACAAAATGTATTTAATTGTTGGTTAGAGATACCTATTTAATCATAAAATATAATTTAAAATAAAACTGTATAGCTATTTATTCTTCTTATTATAATAAAATCAAATAACTATAGTATGCTTTAGAAAATTTTAAAATATACAACAACATTCATAAATTCGTAATATTATATATTATATAATGAAAAAAATAAAAAAAATATTTTAAATTGAAAATTAACATATAGGTTTTATACTATTATATACTACAAAACATTATGTAAATAACACTTTCTTTTGTAAATAATAATTCATAAGTTTGGAGATAATTTTAAAGTCTGGTAAATTATTAATAGATAAATAAATGCCCCAATCGTTAATTATTTCAGCTATCTTTATTTTGTTATATTTTCATTCAACAGTATTATTTAACCAATTTAATTTATTGAAAAACATCTAAGTTCCAATACGGCAGAAAGCGAATGACTAGGTTGAACAAATTATTATTTAACGGAATCCCTTTGTACACTATACATTTTAGTAGTCATCCAAATTATTATAACATTAAATAATAATATATTCCAGGAACTTTCGTTGATCTCCTAAAAGTCTAATATTGTGTTACAAACAGTAATTTAATTAATACATAACAATACAATATTCACGTGATTTCACGTGATTTCACTATAAAAATAAACTGAGTGTATTATACGTTATGCGTCTATACCTAAGTGTTTGTCCACGCAATGTATCCAATAAGCAAATTTGAAAATAGTGACGAAAAAAATATTATACTTTAATAATAATAATAATAATTTACTAGTTTTAATTTAATAAAAAACATATTATTTAGCCTTTGTACATGGCGACACAGTTAAGTTCACACCGATGGAATTTTTCCCACAATGTCTGAGTAAGATCTCTTTCCATTCAAATATACGATGATCAGTTGAACAGTTTGCTATCCATCGAAAAATACTTGTGTATTGTGTATATCATGTGAAATCAAAGCGTATCTAAAAATCAACTATTGTTACAGCACGATATACCTAAACCTATATGCTACATTAAAAAACTCAAATTGTATGTGTATCAGTGTATGATTATTTAGAAAATATATTTAGAAGATACAATAATATAAAAATATCTAATGTGTAGTGAACAATCTACTATAATATACTATTATTAATAATAGTGCAAACGATATTGTGAAATTTATTCATATTACTTATTTTAGTACACACCCATAATCCTATGAAATTCGCGTTGCGTTTTCCACGATACAATTGAAGTACATTACCAGAGTATCGTTGCCATCGTCTAGCGTTATTGAAGGGAATCTACATAATATTATTTTCCAACGAGACTGAATTAAATTTCTAAATTTTTCTGAATCAGTCGTACTCAGCATTTACTTACGTCCACGTATATGTGCTGCAATATACGTTTTTCAACGTATACAATATATTTGTATAATATTATCCTATAGACATATCATATTACAAATCGATGTATGATATATTCTAACATGTAATACGGTGATGCAGTGTGATATGGGTTGGGGTTGAGCAAAGGTTTTACACCTCGCGTACTTAAATATCGTACAGATTCTGATATATATTTTTATGAACTATGGCAGTATGCTTCAAAGTAATAACATACCAAAAAAACGTATTTGCCACCAGATGTATATCTAAATATCTTATTTACAACATTCACGACAATCTTGATTTTTATTAAAATAGTATTGAACAGAACGAATTAAATGTCATACAAGTATGCAATAATATTTTGTGAAACTACAGAAAAAATAATCCATGACTTCGGTGTACCCAAATTGCCTATGTATAATGCCGTGCTATATTTTAATAAAACTATAATATTTTTCTTCTGAATACACGTACTACGCTGTTACCTATGTTATATTCTAACCGACCAAGATATTATCAGGATCTAATCATATTATAGTGTCAATATTTTCAATTGAATCTCAAATAATATTCAAATTGACCAGATAATATTGTTAAGAAATACAAAATCATCTTACCAACGGCTTATATGAATCCATGTTCAGGATGTTGTAGAATAACGGGTTCTAAATGAATGTATTTTTAAATGTTTCCAATTATATTTTATGGTAATACATTATGCGATGAGCGATGAATGTATTGATTTTAAAATTACATGTTTTTTGTATTATATAAATATGTGTATACGATAACGATAAGTAATAAATTGATATAATTCATTTTCAAAAATGATGATGATTTCTGGTATAAAAATGTGTCTAGTATGTCCATTGGTGGTTAAAAGAAAAATATTACCAGTAATTTTTTTATAATCCAGAAAAATTAAAAATTAAAAATTAAAATGTTTATTTGAAGTTAGAATTTTGATCAAAATTGTCAAAATTGAAAGAAAAATTGCAAATTATTGTCTAGTTAAAAATGTATAAAACTTTTCTTAAAATTTAATACATACAATATTCTTTATAAGTAGTTCATATTTGAACCATAAAATCTAAAAAAATATTTATAAAGACAATTATTTTTTATAGACAATTTAAGTTAAAATTTAGACAAAATTATTTATTTAAACGATGTTAATTATTTTGTTATAATTTAAAAATATTATTCGTGGGAATTTAAAACCTTTATGTATATTTTATTGCTTATAAATTTTATTTACGCAGTAACATTATTAATTTATTTTAAGATATTATCCATCTAATACCAAGAATCTATTTACACTTATTTATGATAGTCACAAAAATATGTAATTACATTTTGAGTTATATAAAGGAGTGGATATAATACGATATAAATATATATTATTATATTATAATAATTAATAATTAAATACTAATTAAGTAATAATATAATTAATGTAAATTTTTCAGAAAAACTTTTTTCAAACTGTTGTAGTACTAAAAGTTAAATAAATTACTTTAATAATTGTATAAAAAAATCATACATAGTCTATTTTTGGTCCGATTTATCATCATAAATACTCAATACAAATCAGATTAAGGCAGTATAAAGTAATATAAAGCATTTGGTATAATCAAAGTTGAATGAGTGATGTTTAATAAACCTAAGAACTCGTAATACTGTTCCAAAAATATGGTCAATATGGGGTCGAAAATCTAATGAAGGAGAGTAGTGGACTTCTAAGTCTTTCATTTGATATACATGTCAGGGGGTAATTCACTTATATAATAATCAAAATATAAAATTAATCTTATTCGGTGGAATGTAACATTAAATTTATCAGAGAGATAACTCTATATTATTCTACCAAGAATAAAATTAAATAAAACGCTTTGAAAAATTAAATAATTGTCATATCGATATGGAGTATACCTAAAAAAAAAATCTTTGCATCATCAGCAAAAAATATAAATTCACACGGCGAGAGCGATGTAGTATATGATATTAAGAAAAAATATAAAGCAAAAAATGGATTTAAATGTATACCCAAAGATAAGAATTTACCCAAAAAATTCGTTAAAAAAACGCTGTCAATCAAATTCTTATAAATAATTATCGTAATTTCTTACAGCTTGCTTGCTACTAACTAAGAAATAATCAATTTTTTTTTTGTATTTTCTGTATTCGACCTGGTGTAAAAATAAAAAAATAAGTATAAAAATACTACTGTATGATATATCCGATTTAATTATTCTTCAGAAAACATTTATTTTACATTGTAAAATATTATTTTAATTGTATTATCTTTAATATAGTAATTAAAAACTAATTACAAATTTTTCTCAAATAATGTGGTGAAAATTTGTGGCATCTTTCATCAAAGCAGTGGAGTAAAATATGATAATATCCGTCGTTTATTTGCATTTTACGCAATTTCAGTATCAGGATCTCAATTATTTTCCTCGTTTGGACACGGTTAGCAATATCAAAATAGAGTGGTGGTGGTGGTTCGCTTTGTCATAAACACAACGATATGATATTATTATAAATAACATAATCCGCGGCTCTGTAATGTAAAATATAACAGTATTAGATATAATTTATTATGCATCACCCAAGTAAATAGTTAATAGTTTATTATTATGAATTATGACACGCAGCTTGGACGTCACGCCGTACTAACGCGTCCTAAACTACTGCCGTGCGTTAGTTAATACATCCGCAATCAAATTATAGTAGCTGTTTATATTATAATGATTTACTGTCTACATTACTGATTGACTCTGCTCGTTGATCTTTGCCCGAAAAAATAGAACTTATAATATGGAATACCAGATTTACAATGTTGGGTAAATACAGAGTATTTAGTAACCTAATAGAAGTAATGGGTTACTGTAACAATATTTTATTTGTAACATGTGATTTAATCAGAATTATTGTTAGAATATTATATTCAAGTAATAAAATTAAATAAAAATTACTTTTGATAATATGTAATTTCTCAGCGTTAAAATGTTTACTTGTTTTGAGTATTGATGATTAAATAATAATAATATATAATAACAATATCAAAAATAATAAAAATATATATATATATATATTATTATTTTATAAATATCTATAATGCGGATATTTGATTTACAATATACATCATATGTATATATTTATCTTATTTTTTCATATTTCTTTATATACAATCTAGAAATATTGATCTATGTATTTATTATAAGATAATAATATAAAAACAAAAATATTACAATTGAGTTGCTACCCAATAATGGCAACAATCTAATAATGAAAGTATTTTCAATTTTTTTTTTTTTTTTTATATAAGATCTTTGTATATTCTCTGCGTTTAAGTCTCCTAGATGGTAAGGTGTTAGTATTAAAATATAGATGGTTAATGAGTTGATGTGATGTATGTTGTGAATGAAATCTTTAGTAGAATTAAGGGGTTTTTCAGTTATAATTTTAATGACAGGTCTATGTAGACCATCTTGTTGGAAACATATTTGAGTAGGTATATATATTGTTTGTTTAAGATTTATAGACTTATAACTTAGTGAATAAACAGCTTGGATGTTTTTGAGACTATATGGTTTTTGTGGTTTTTGAGATTTATATTTCATAGGTCCAGATTGTAATATGTTGTAAAGTAGAATTATTGGTGCTTATGTTGAGTTTGGTGGTTTACCCAGAAGAGGAATAGGTAGTATATATTATTGTATATTTATTTAACTTTGACTCAATACAATTTATTTTTCAATGGATTGAAAAAAAAGTCTATATATAATTTTTAAATTATAAATTTACATATTGATGGTTTTTATACCTATTATATTGTATTGAATATTTTATAAATTTTTAACTACAGAGTAGATTTGATGATTTTTTGCGTTTTTTTTTTTAGAAAAGAATTCGTAAAATTATATATTATTCATACCACCTAACCTATGGTTTGAACATTATTTATACATGATTCCATATAAGATATTCTTATAAAAATTAGAAAAAAAGTCATACTTGGTAAATTACTCTATAAATGTATAATTTATATTATATTTTCATTATATATACACGTATTATATTTAGTACTATACGTTATCAATGAATATTGCAGCAGCTGTCTGTGTATGATCAAATAAGTGGGAACAAGACCAAAATAAACTTCAACGGTGGTAATATTATACAGTGTGTAAATTGAAATTATTGTTAATTTAATACGTTTAAAAAGATGTTTGTGAGTTTCGTTTTTGATAAACGAACAATGATAAAATTAATAACTCGTGCTAAGCTTTTCATGCTTTACGAGAAATAACAATAAATTAACAAAAATATATAATACTATAAAAATGTAAGCTCATTTCTCGTCTTAAAAAACTTTAATATTTACAAACAATAAGAATATTATAATAATACCTACTATGCTAGAAAAATATATTTTTTGAAGTATTTTGTGGAAGAAAGAGGTACAAAGTGCACGTATTTTAATATTAGATAATTATTATAGTATACGCAATATAACGAATATATCTGTGTTTAACATAGAGAAATAGGTATTTTTGTTATTTTGTAATTATTATATTATATAATTTATTTAGCACGTTATTTGCGTTTTCGTTCAAAAAATTCTTTAAAACCAATAAATAACTATTATTGCAGTTATGTGACGGTTATACGCACAACTATATAAAAATAATCTACTATAGGTAATCTAATGCAGGGTAATAAATAATAATAAATATATAATTAGTAATTACATATTGTTTTACAAATAAAGATCTGTAATAAAAAATCATGCAAAAATCAAGGCTTTATGTTTTTAGTAAATTTTGTTTGTTGTGTTTTATTTTTCTCGTTATTATTATAGCTTCCAGCTAAACATTAAAATCGTTAATTAATCGAAGATAAACGAGAGCACATTATTTGATGTAAATACTAATAAAAACTTAAAATGAGTTCCGAGAAAAAAAAATATAAACGTATATACACGATATTTTCTCAATATTCACTTTGGATATAACAAAGTATTACAATTTAATTGTCAATATCCTTGATTAAATGTAAGTAATAAATATAAATTGGTGGATACTTTTTTTTTGCATAGGTGCGTTAAGAAAGTACAGTACTGGCAAAAGACAAATTATATCATGAATACATAAAAACGCGTATACCCATATTCACATAATAATTCATTCTCAAAAATTAGATATCAACATGATTTAACGGTTTTAAATTGCTAATTCCTATAGAAAACAGATAAAATTAGCGGAGTTATTATAATCACTTAAGATTTTTTAATACTATTTTCCTAGTTTTCGTACCGTGTTTCGTCTTAAACTTGATTGGTTTTCAGCGTGTCCTAAGTTGTGGTAATAAATATTGTATAATAATAAATCGTTTATGTTTTTTAATCGTATTTTATTAGTTTTTAGTGCTTTAAAATACGAGCAATTTTAACAAGGAAGGTATTACATTATCATGTCACATTTGTAAACATAAACAAATACTGTAATATTGCAGTTATTTGTAATTAAACGATCGAGATCAAATTAATACGTCTGAACTCTGAACTCACGTAAAGTTCTGTGGCTTGTACTTCTTATACTTTTAAACGCACCTATATAGTGCACGCTTTTCTACTTATATTTTGACGCTTTTGAAAACTATTAGCTGACAACCAGAGCATCAGAAAGAAGCTTATATTAAATACACCAAGTACAACGTTTTAACATTGACATGTTGTTATAAGTCGAATAAATGTACTAAACTGAAGTATAAACAATAATTTGAATGTAAAAAAAAAGAAAAAAATTCACATAAAACCAGCATATTACAATATTTAACATACTTTATTTGATTATTCCAATTTTACGAAGACTCCAGTATAGAATTTTTCTCATTTTTCTTGTACCTATTTAAAATAATTGAATAACATTAAAATTTCATTATGCATTTTATGATCATTCGACATATTTCATTATCCGTTCAATATCAAATTTACGTGATGACAATAATAGTATTTTGTCAAAATAAAGTATTTATATACATTATGGAAAACATCGATTTTGGTATATACAAACACATTATTTACATTCTCTAAAAACAAACAAATACATTCATACTTCTATGTTAACATTTTTTTACAAAAATTAAATCATGAAAATTCGAAAACTCGTTTTACTCTAATTGATTTTATGTGTAACTTTTTATAAAATAAACTGCTACAATGGGTATAATTGTGGATCAAATTTGAATTCAATATGATAAATCAAAGCACAGGAAAAACAATTAAATGAAAGTATGTGTAGATGAAGTGTCATTCACTATCATTTTAAAGTTTATTTTAAAATGTACTTATATTATTTTAAAAACGTTTTATTTTTCTATAAGTAATTCATAGATCGAACAAATGTTTGGTAAAATCAATACTTACAATATAATAATAATTATTATTATAATACTGTTATTAACTTTTAAATATTGAATCTGTACGATGGGCAATCAGAAATAAAAAGTTCCAATTGGTCAAGAGTCAAAAAGTTATTTATGGTTTTTCAAATAAAATTGTTTTCAATTAAAATTACACATAACACTCTATTTTTATATTTAATCACCAAACATAAGTTGTTTAATTTTTATATTTCTGTGAAAACCATTCATATAGGTATAGCATATTTCACTACATCGCTTCTTCGCCATACCATTTTTGATTTGCTAAGGTAAACAAATAAAATCATGGGTTGATAAATTACATCCCGCACATCTTAAGTTAAAGCTTAATTGATTATTATACTTATTTGCATAGACTTTAAATAAACAAATGTTTTCAAGATATGAATACATTCTTAGTTTATTTTTATTTTGAAATTTTGAACGTAATTGTTAATTGTTTAACCATACAAATCTGATCACTGTATAAATTTAAATCTTTTACGAAGGGACAGTAAATTAATGTTACAGTAACATTATCAACTGATCATCATTTATAAACATAATCATAATCATCATGATATGCTTTACAACCAACTTAACTATCAATACTTTTGATTTGGAGAGTTTCAACAGTAGTGCCATAAAATTTGGACACAAAATGTTGTGTTGGCAAGAACATATGTTGCAACGCAACTTACATTTTGACAACTTTTTCTAAATAACGCTACAAAAATGAGAAGAATTAAGATAATATTTTTTTTTTTTTTTTTTTTTTTTTTTTTACCATTTTGACGACAGACTAAAATACTTTTTTTGCAAGGTTCTAACATATTCCGAAAATTTGTAATATCTTGTGTATACATAATAATTAATAATACATGAACGATAATTTTCGACGAAAATCGTATAGAACATAATCTAATACGCCAATGGTATTCGACGAATAGTCTGTTTAGTCTAGAACAACCACATTGTGCTATTGGCTTGTTTTGTTTTTGTTGTATGGGAATAGCAAAAAACGTGGTAATAGACAAAACAATGTGAAGCAAACCAATAATAATATGGTGATTTAAATTAAAAAAAATTAAATATTGAAAAAAATAAACTAACGATTTTTTTGTCTTTGAATTTCATAATATACGTAATATTATGCTACATATTGTGTCAAATCCGTTTATACTCTCAAGAATAGTATTTAAATTAATTTTTATCGTCTTTAAATCATTCGAGAGTTATTTATAGTAACACATTTCGTGAGGATCTATAAACAATTTGATTGAAACATTTAAAAATAAGTATACAATGATATTTATAAAAAATTAAAATTGTAAACTTACTTACAGGAATTTATAGTTATTTTGAAATGACTACTGGTATAATATTCGTCTAGTTTTAATACTACAATTTTTTTTTTGGATTACAAATATAATTTTGAGTTGAACATTCAACATTTTTATTTAGTGAGTGAATTGTCAAGTAAGCACAATGTGTGTTATACATGATAATACAATTATTGATAGAATGTTGATTATATTAAAAACTCGACAAAAAATAAATAAAAAAATACCTATTACATATCAAAGTATGCACTAGAATCAATAACATTAAACATCTATACAACAATTTGTATCATTCATTCAAAATTATTCGTTACAAACATTTTTAGTAGTAAGTTGTAAATTATTTAATAAGTTTCTAATAACTACTAATTTTTAATGTTTAATAATATTATTAAATCTAAAATCTGTGTAATTTATGAAAGTATTATGTATGATATTATGATATGATTTTAAAAGACTTTAAAATTTAAAAAATGATCAATTTATGGTTATTTTGCTATAGCTTTACAATGTCTACATCATATCAAATGGATTTTTAATAATGTTATCTGTAAATTGTAATATGTACAATTTAAATCAAATAGGTATGAAAAAGTCATAAGCATTTTATCGCTAATAATAATTAACAATATTATGCACTAATTCAAATGTCTGTTGGTTAGTTTAGATATGTGCTATTATTGGTATCACGTCCATTATTGTAACGGAACGCGGAAATTTGTTATTGGTCCTTATTGCTAATTTTAAAATAATATAACGAAGATCCATAATCATAGTTACTATTTAGGTATTTCTGGTATTTATACATATTTCGCTACATCCGTGTTGGAAACTTGTGTCAGTTTTAAGTTTTTTATTTCTTCTACATTATTATATTGAAACAGTACGTGATTAGTTCAATTCGTGTAGTTGTAAAAATTAAAATGTTGTGAGAAAAAATATCATATTTTTATGCTTGCCAATCGAAACACTAAGACAATATTTGTTATTTCTTAATCAAAACCTAAAAAAAAAAAAATAATTATAATAGTACTAATAATTAAAATTGTATTTTATCTACAATCCACATTATGCACGTATCCTATGCCTATTAATTCTAGCGTGGAATCTTTAATAATAAACTGAATTTATAGTTTAAAAAATATTCATCGTTCAGAAAACAAATTCATAAAATCTTATAAAAGTAAAGAAAATAATAATTATTTTTTAATGTCTTTTACGCGTAATACTACTCTTTATATATTTTAAATAACTACTATTAAAATATATCATAACACGCTTAAAAGTTAAAATATCGTAAAACCCCAAAAAAATATTACGGAAACGAACAACGATATAATAACACAAAATGTATTTGGACAATTCGCTATATCTTACTATTGTAAGATGAACACAGCATAGAATATATTATTTATACAGGCTTTATAACATCCCCTTAATATAGTTTGTTAACAATTTTAAATACTTTCCCACGTGAAGTTGTCTAAAACAAATTTAGTACCATGACTACCTGACAACTATTAGTTGAATTAAAAACATCTATGGATGGTCTCTTGAACAAGTCATCGCTCATGTACCCTCGCTTCATTTCATTTGCACTTATTGTAAACTTAATTGAATTGTGTAAATAATATTTTGATGATGTTATACATAATAAAATAAATACTTATACATAAATTAGCAAAAGAATATCAACGGTAGACAAATGCAACTAAATTAAAATATAAAACGGTTGAGTTGAGTTTTATTATACTATTTTATAAAGTACTTTTGGTGAATTTATAATTTGTACGTATTCGAAACTCTTCTAGATAAATAATTATTTTAAATAATATTGTGAGATAAGATATCTTTAGGTTCCTATAAATTGTCTAAACTTTGGACTAAAACCTGAAGAATATTTTCATGGATAAATCTCATGCCAGTGTTCAAAGATGGATATAAAGATTTATTTTGACACTAGGCTGTGAATACATTAAATTCAAAACGGCTACACTACATTTAATAATGTCGATGGATTTGCGAACAGGAAGATTTATGAGTGTCGATTGGATGTTTTTGTGAAGTAAAAAAAGGCCGATTAATAATTTTATTTTTGTGCAGCTCAGCATGCTTTTGATCATTCCCCCAAAATTAAAGGTAGTTATAGTTGTTTATTTTCTTTTGGGTTATTTTTTTTCGTCTTAGACTTTTATGCGCTTTATTATGTTTTATTATATTGTACTTATTACCTATTTTATTGCTGAATTGATATTCCCAAAATTGTAAGAATTATAATCATTTTCCTTAATTTCAGAAATGATTGAGTGATAAACAGTAATAACGGTATTGTGCTGTTTATTGTCTAAGCGATCTGTGTACAAAATAATCTAGGTCATACGTCATAGCTTCATGCAACACCACAGCAGTAATTTTGAAATAATAATTGAAATAGTATTATAGTTACAAAAGCGATAATGTGTCTGAAATACTTTTTACTTTTTCATTGGGAGGCTTTACTGATTAACGTAAGTGACGTTTCTAACGAAGCTTTAGTCTCATATATATATAGATTTATGTGAACTATATAGTACATATCCTCCTTTGGGTTTCTATAGTTAATAGAAGTTTAAAAGTAAGATAAATTGTGTTACACGAGATAACAAAATATAATACAGTGCCAAGTTCACCAGTATGTTATGTTTAAGATTTGATAAATTATTTATCAAAAAGATCACTATATTATTAAATCTACAAAATAATAATGTTGCGCGTATTATAACGATTTTTCTCAATAAATAATAACTTACGTAAACTAAATAATAATTATAATTCTATTTGTAGTTATGTTATAACTTCAATTATGTTACTTCCGCTACTCAAATAATTAATATATATATATACACATTTTTTTTAAATATTGATTTATAAATGACTATAACTACCTAAATATTTAAAAAAAATTGAAATAGAATACTTTTTTTATATCCTGTATTTAATATAGTATACTAATTTTCCGATTACCTGACATGAAAGTTTGATGCATTTTTAAACAACTGTAAATAAATACGTATTATTTATTGATTGAATATAACCTTATACCTTATACCTTTCTAGATAAATGCATTTTAATTTGTTTAGTACATTTTCATATACATTGAAAAAGTGCACAAGAAGATAATCGAACTGTTATACAGTAGGTGTCGAATGTATCTATCGTCATTGCGATTTGGTCACTGAAGTGGATATTGTGTTCAATTTAAATTAAATGCTAAATTATTGTAAATAAATATCAATTCCTAGTGGAAATATCTGCCAGCAACTTTAAAGCAAAGCTTTAAGTAATATACATAACTATTATTAATACTTTATAAATAGACATTATGTTATAATATTTATCAAAATAATTTTAAAATAAATATAGTAAAATTAATGTCGAGTCAAAATGTCAAATCCCCGCGAATATGTTTTTTAATTTTAATGAAATAATTAAAATCGTTATTCTTAGTTGGAATATTCAATAATGTTAAATGTTTATACATAAAGAAGGACATCTATATTTTTTTGTTTTTAGGTTTTAGTAAGAACTACTTAATAACTATATTACTGTAATAGTAGATAGTTGTTAGTAGTTCATGGTTGTAACTAACCATATATTATATTTGAAAGCCTAAACTTTTAAAATTGAACATTTTGTACAATTTAATTACAAAATAATTTGTTGAAATTTGTTCTTCAAAGTTTGAAAAGAAAATCGTACTTACTCACACAAACTCTACAAAAACATGTAATTATACAAAATATGCATTTATTCTCAATCAATTCACTGGGTTGTATCAAATTTATTTTTCTTTACTTGCGTTAAATAATATATTTTAAATGTTATTGTGTGTATTTACAAATTAATATATTGTTATACTATCAACAAAAGGATTTTGTTGGTTCATTTATAATTCAAAAATACATTGTGAAAAAATAATATAAGAACTATATAAAATCAGTATACTAAAATAAATCAAGAAAACTAATTCTTAAAGTGAATTACAATCAGATTGAAATAAAATAATTTTATATGCCTACGAATCATCTTCTTTCTAACGTAAAATTCTATAATAATATAAACGTCTGTTTAAAAATACAACCTGTTAGAATGAATATAATATATTCATTATCATCACAAATATTATTTGTTTACATAAATCATATTAAAAAATTACTTTTTATTGTAAAGATTTGAGTATATTTTTTCTAACTTTTATTTGGCCAATTTTCATAAAATAGTATCAGCTTTCTACTTTTTTATTTAAAAATGACTACATGCATATAATATGCATTTAATTTTAAATATTTAATAAGATCCATTCTATAGATTTAAACAAATACTAAAATAATATGTTATTTTTATTAATCAATAATAAATAAATAAATAAAATTAATGGTTATTTTAAGAAGTTTTAAGATTAAAACTGTAATCATTTTTTTAAACAATTATTTTTACCAATTAAAAACCTTTTCTAATTTAATAAATATTTTCCTATGTATTATTTATTTTTATTTACGGCTATTTCAATTATGAAGTATTCAAATAATTGTATTGAACAAAATCGTATTGTATCTAAAATTTAAATATGTTGTACAAAATATTGTGTTTTTAAGTTAAACTTGAATGTAAAAATCTTAATACATTTTTACGCACAAATGTTTCATTCCACACGATACAACAGATGTAAAATTTCAGTGAACTTATAGGTAAAAACGCCACAATAGCGTTAATTAGTTGACAAAATTCACATTGTCCCTATGCATTGTGATTTATTATTTAAATTCATATTTTATATTTCAAAAGGATAATTACCTATACTTTATGGATTTTTGAGATTCATGGAATACTGCTGTACCGTCATCAACAAGTTACATATAATATTTTGATTATTCGATGTGACCATCATGGTTGATATTGCGTTGAATAGAATAAGATAGAATCGACATAAATTCTGTAGGTAACAGGTTTAATGTTTGTGTATATTGATTGTTGGTTTCTACTAAAATTAGTGCGCTTATTATAAATGGATTAATCATATTTTAAGTGGTTATTACATCCATGGTTCCGAAAACATGTCACTAATTATTTTGTTTGTTTTTGAGAGTTTCATAATTTATTCTTCACACGTTTCAGGCGTACACATACCGTTGTGCTTACAACTCAATTACGTCATAAACGAATACACCTATATTAGTTTTATTGTCTGAACATCATGTAGATAACAGTATTCGGTTAATGCATTTTATCATCTAATTGTTGCACACTAAAAATCACTAGTATAGTAATCAATTTAATTTGTACACTTAAAGTAAGTATTAGTTACTATTGTGTAAAGTATATCATTATATTCAAATTACATACAGAAATGCACAAAAGTTTAAATGCAGTTAATGTGTTCTACATTTTAATGCTAATTCTCTATAGTCTACATCTAAAAATTAGATGAATCTGTGTCTAGATATTTATAGCTAAAGTTTGTTTTATTTTTTCGGCTAGACCTATAGTTAAATATACATGACATGTGTTAAAAATTGTATTATTGTATTATTTAAAATATTTATATTTGTATTTATACAACAAATATTTGAACAATGAGTAGTACAGCAGAAGAGTTATATTTATGAAACACTAATTATAGGTAGTATAAAATATTTATTCATTTTTTCCCGACTAAATTCATAGAACATTTTCAGAAATAACTAATTTATGTAAATATATTTTTCTTGTATTAATATAGGTATATATTATATTATTTGATAATTATGTATAATATTTACGGAAAAATATCGATAAAACCTCAACAACAACAACAAAAATAATTAAAACGAAGTTGTTTGGATTCTCAATATTAGTTTTATAATACATTCATTCCGGAAATAATAAATTGCTCATTTATATTTTTATATTTTTAGAAAGTTGAAAAATTAATATTAATTTTACGTTTTGGTGACTCAGTAAAACGACTTTATGAATTTGGTAAAACAATTTTAGTTTTAAGAACATAGTACCTAATTATGTCAAAATAAATGTTTTTTATTCAATCAAATTTTTTGAATAATTTTGTTCATCAATGACATACATCAGCTAAATATTATTAATTCCTTAGATAACTTTTTCATTTTTGTAAATGTATAAAATATCTACATCTTTTGTTTTTATAACGAATTAATTAAATTCCAAAAAAATGAAAGAAATTTTTGTAATATGTGGACATTTAATTTCAACTATTAAAGAATACAATATAGCATCATAATAATATGTCAATGAACTTCTATGGAATTCACTGATATCAACCATGTGCAAACATATTTACTCAACTGAAAAAGATGTCTCAAGAAAAACTTCAAAGTAAATCGATTGGAAATTTGTCTATGACTACTTTTTCATATTATTTTTTTCTTCCTAAACGTCGAGCAAAGGGTAACCAATATTTTATTCCTGTTTGTCTGTAAACCAAAAAATAAATAAATAAATGTTACAAAAATAATTTATCGTTGAATCCCAGTGAGACGAAAAGTTTCGATAAAATCTGGCTGAGTTGATGAGATTCTAAAATATAGCTCTAAATCCAACTGTGTGATCACTTTGAACCGTCGATAACTCATACTATTTTCTTTAATACAACATATCCCCCGAAAAATCAACAATAACATATGAATATACTTTTTCAAATCTGTTCCAAGAAGAAAAAATATGTTTTGGATAGAAATTATATTTTATATAATATATAATAATATTTTACCTGAGTCAACTCAAAATATTGAAACATTTTAATTACAAATGTTTTTTTCTAAACTGTTTTGTATTACAGCAGTATGTTTTATAATATTGTTTAGTATAATTACACGAAACATAATTATTTCACGATAAAATAGTACATTATTACTGTTTTAAGTTAAAAAATATTTTATATTTACCTACAAATTACTATTTTTATTTCTTCTTTATTCCTTAATAAATGTGTTAAATTTGAAATCAATATTTAATCTCGTAGCATACGAAATCAATTCTAAACCAAGGCAGTATGTCAGCCTATATTATTTAATATATTTTTTTATGACATATTCATTTTATATTCCTATTAATGTATTTTTCAATTAATATAATAGAGTTGGCTAGAATAAATTTTGCAACAAAGTTTTTGTTTGTTATAATAATATTAATACAATTGTATTTTCATTAGCTTTAGAGTTAATACCGAAATAATATAATATTAATATTTAATTGTATTATAAATATCTTAAAATAAGAACATTAGACGTAAATACTATTAAAATAAACAAGTCAATAATTTAAATTACCAACAAATAACCAATATATTTTAAAAATGTTCATATCCAATGAATTCAATTATAAATATCTGGTAAAAATTTAAATCTCTACATTTTTTCATGTGTGAAAGCGCCGCAGTATTAAAAATAATATTAAAACAAAATCAATTTTATCAAAAACTAATTTTTTATACAAATTCCCATTTTTCCTTAATTATTATTTTGTTTTCCTAAATATTTCGAAAGGTAATGGAAACTTTTTCTATTAATCCTTCGTGTACATGAACTAACTAGAATCAATTCGCCAATAAAAGCCACCCTCAAAGAAAAAATCATTACTGCCCCAAAGTATGATAATATGTACCTAGGGCCTAGGCAGAAAAAATCAAAACAAGTATTATTGTAAAATTGATATACTTTATAATCACTCCGCCCAATACCATCATTTTTTTTAAATTATAAATAAGTTGATTTCATATTTTTTACTATACATTTTATAAGGTTTTAAACAGTTTTTTATTTGATTTTTTTTATTTTCAGAACGAGTTGCAGACTGACCAGTCTACACGTGAAAATCGGACTAATGTAAATCTTGTGAAAGACAGTAAGTTTCATAATAACGATACATACATTATACTTAATAGCATGTTTTAGTATATCTATAATTAAGAGAAAACTATTGTAATTTATCGTAATTTTGCGATGCGAATTGATATTATATTATTGTGTGGAATCCGGTATTTACCAATAACGGTTATTACGTTTTAATTTAGATCCATCGTACCTGGATACCTGATAGATGTTCAACGTTAAAACTTTCGAACGGTCGTTTGTCTAAGTAGACAAATAATAGACCTCTCGCCACAAACTATACGAAACTTATTAACCTATTAGAATCTACCATACCTATACACGTTATGCATTGCTAAAATTTGCGTTATCTCGTTTTTTCCCTCCATATTCCAAATTATATGATGGTAATAAAATAATAGAATTACTCATAGGTCAACCATCTTGTCGGACAGTCGTGAAATTTACGTAATCAAACAACCTACGTGTTAATGTGAGGGAACGGGAAGAAGTGAAAAGAAGTGATTTTAAACACTAGAACTCGGGTAGTGTTTAAGTAGTGGGGCGCTTTGTTTTATAATGGTCGGCGTGGAAAGGGCGGACTCCCTTCTTCGTTTTAACATGCCATTAAGCCGTTGGCAATACGAAACGACGATTTGGACGCGGTACAATCTACATCAGAGCAATCAAGTCGAAAGCGGCTGATAAGACAGACGCTCCATGCCGCCGCAGTCCAAGTGGGTTAAGCGAATTAACTGTTGTTAAAGATGGTTTTGGAAAGGGTATACCTATAATACCTTCATCATGAACGAACACAACGTCGCTTTCAAACATGAAATATGTCGTTTGCTATAAATTCGCGTGGAAAAAAAAATTCAAACATCATACTCAGCTTAATTTGTTTCGCGTGTATACAATGTAGTTCTGACATAATTCGTCGCGTTATCTTAGTCTTCTTTTTTTTTTTTTGGCACGACCCCACTATATAATGATATATAGACCAGTTTAAATACGGAATGATGCAGACCACGTAACGAAAATTATAAATCAATATCAATATCATATTTTACTTCAATCCTTCTTTTATTACTTTATGAAATACCTACAGTAATGCACTGTTGTCTGTTATATAACACAATAATACACTAACAGTATACTTTGGTCGGAAAAAACGAATTGTTTTTAGGGTAGGTAACTCGTAGATAATTTGTATTACAAGTGCGTAATAAAATTACATAAACGTATCACAAATTAAACGCGTCATTATCAGTTTTTATATATTACAAACCGTAACGCAAGACAAGTATCTTGTACGATATTATGCTTTCCTATTCATTTATTAATATTTCACAAAAAATTCTAGAGACTCACATAGAGAGGGAATGTTAATCCCTCATCTCCTATAAAAAAAATGTCGACCTTTGTGAATAAGTACGTTTCCAAAACGGTTCTCTCGTCTATATAGTATAATAATTAGTATTTAAAATTATTATTAGGTAACAAAACCCATTCGAGAAAAAAAAATCCAGTGTGTGATACTGAGAACGAGAACGTTAATCACTACAAATTTGTCGAACCACATCTAAGTTTCCACATCTGGTTAATTTAAATATTACGCTTTATTATTGTCATAAAAGATATACTACGATATTAAATTATAAAATATTTGTATTATAATATTGATTGTCGTGGTTTATTGCCAATAATTGTCTTCGTATGAATACAGATTATAATTAAGGATCTATTAGTTTGAATTTCATTGTGCTAGTCTAGCGTGGTATTTGGTTAGCAATAATATTGATTCCGTACAAGTATAATGATAATAATACAAATATCCATTAATAACAATAGTACACGACATCGTCCAAATGTATTATTCCATTCGCTAGAATGAGAACAATTCAATATTTGAACAACGACTCTATCATGTTCGTTAAAAAGTATAACTATGTACTTACTTTAATACGTTATTTTTACAAACTTTTATTTCATTGTTTAACTTTAATTTCAATTTATATATTCATTTATTTTAATAACTGAATTGTAATATTGTTGATATATTGTATATTTTAGAATATTCAATAAGATCTCTTTATTTTCTTCGGTACCTATAATAATATCTAACTTGTAGACGGTTATTTTTGTGTGAGCAATTTGTATGAACTCTGACGATAATTTAATAAAAAGTCTAGACGTTTAAAAATATTTATTATTTACTAATGTTTAAACGTCTGTTTATTCTTGAAAGTTTAATGATTCGCTTTAGTAACTGTACATTTTCATATTTATTTTATTATAACATAATGTACAAAAATAATGTGCCACGAAATTTATAATACAATTATTGAGAAAGAAAAATACAATAGTTCATTTATTTTATCGTTTTAACATTTATATATAATACAAATTTCTATATTTCTATATTATAAATAATAAATCATTTCTAAAAGTTTTATAAGTCAATAGGTTCATTTTTTCTACTCATCTTCTAATGTTATACTTTTATTAATTTTCAACGAAACCTCGAAAAATATTGTTTTTACGTTTGAAATCATCAAACTATGAGATTAAAATACATAAGTATTAATATAATATATTTTATAATAACTAATCTACTAGATTTCATAATAATATAAAGTATTAATATATTTACATTATAATAGTAAGCAATTGTTTACCAATAGCCAAGATCCAAAGTATGTCATATATATACTATTCACTCACATACACATATTATGCTGATATGTATACTATAATTGTGTATATAATCATAAACAAATTATTCATTTCACAAAATATGTAATATAAACTATTATTACATAAAAGCGAAAGTCATAAACTAGACCAAAAGTTTGACAGTGATTTATATCCGTTTGAAACGTTAATATGACTATATTATTCAAAAACATGAAAACTTAAACTTTTCTTACTACATATTAGGTTCTTCAAAATTTTAATTAAATTCTATATGCATATATGTATGTTACGGAGAATGCGGAAAATAGGAAATTTCTTGAATGCCAAAAATGGTTGGACAATGTAGATACTGTCACTCATAAATACATAATATACAAAGAGATGTATACCAAATTCAACCACAATGCTATGCTATACTCAAGCAATGTGTAGAACAAAATGTTGTTAATTTAAATACTACTAAATAGTTTTGTTTTGTAATTTTAATAGCGCATTTGAATGAGTTATTTTGTGAGAATTTGAAGAAAGAAATAATAAAAAAATCTCTACTTTCGTGTTTAGAATAAAGTAATTTAAAACAATTACGATATAAATAAACAATAAACTCTGAAACAAAAAAATTTGTATAATATTTAAATTTTTCTTCAAAAGTACCGGCAAAGTAATTTTCTAACATTAATGACTAAACCATTTTTTGTATCAAATAATCAGACATGACAAATACTCTCATAGTGATATTAATTTATACGCCTATTAGAATAGAAAAAAAAATTGAATTTAATCACTAATTAATTATTAGTAATTAATAATTATACATAAATATATAACATATACATTAAGAAATTCACTAATAAATATAAAATAATAAGTACCGACATACATTTAATTACGTATTGACATTTTTGTTTTGTATTTATTTTAGGTAGTTTTATTGCTTTCTTATAAATGCTATAAATAAATATGAATTAATAGATTAGTATGTAAATTATACAAATACTGCTTCCTTAGTTGAGAGATGTAATTTCCTAAATATTTAAATCAAAAAAATTATAAAAATTTAAATTATGCTTAAATGTACTCTAATGATAAGTAAAACCATCATTAAAATCTACAACATTTATTATTGATTTAGATTATTGTTATAATAATATATCAAATACGATTATTTTGTAATTTTTCACCTTTATATTTATTTAATTACTTAAAAAAAACTTAAGAATAATAAAATTCCTTAAGCCTGTAAGTAATTTATTATCTATAATTTTGAATGGAAGCTATTATTTTAAACAATTTAAACAACAGTTGATATAATACTAATTAAATGAAATTCTAAATTGATTTAAAAGCTCGAATTATGATGACAGTCATTAGCTTTAGTACAATAAATGGATTTCTGAATATTAATGTCTATACAATAATTTCGTAAATTTAATGGCCTTTGTGAAAATTGAATGTTTTGACTTGAGACATGATAAATAAAAGTAAATTTACTTACCGTTCAATACTTTAAATTAAGCTTTATGGTCACGACTGTTTTTATTTTTAAATAACTGTGTGAGTGCAAAACATGAAAGCCACAAGTTAAGTTAACAAAATTTATTTTAGTGATTTTTCATACAGCTAGTCTTACTTCACAATATATACATAATTTTAAATAAGAAAAAAATACATTTTATACAACATGATAATACTAAAATATTATCATTTTAATAATTAAAATATCAATAAATTATAATAACTGTTTGATTATCAAATCTGATAATGAAATAATAATCTGATACTTTGTATTTCTGTTTTACTCATAAAAACAATCAGAATGTTCGGGCAGTGCGCTAAAATTCTATCAATATTTTGAATCCATGTAGACGTTATTAAATAGATATGTGTTAAATTTTATAAAAAAAAACATGGATTTTTGTATTGGCCCATGACAACATAATACTATAAATACCATAATATTTCAAGTATAATAGTTTAATTAGTATGTGTTATTGTGTTATAATTGTTCTATAATTTTATTAATACATATTAATATTGTAAAAAATTAATATTATAAATGCATAACTATTAACTATTATAATATATAAAGTAAATTTGATTAAAAACAATCATTGAAAACCAAATAAATACAATAAAAAAAAAAAATGCAATCGTTTTAGATTCTTATTTGAGAACAATAACAATATTTTTATCCTTTTTTTTTATTTTAGTATATTTTTGGAGTTGATATTTTAAAATAGAATTTAAAAAAATATAAAAATAGTGCAGCTGTACTCAGTTTTATGAACATGACCACACTGTATTTAAGGAATAATCAAATTCACTGATGTTTTAATATTAAGTAAATTTAAATTCCAAAAAACTATTTCAAACAATATTTTTATATTATGTTCTATAATATATTTTGTATTTATATATATATCATAATATTATATTATATGTATATTGTATACAATATACATATTATTCACGATCGTTAAAAAATAAATTTATGAATGAAAATAAAATCGTAATTTATTAGTTTTGGTGTATGGAAATAACTACAATTCTTTCTAAAAATGTATTTCAAGAAATAGATTAAAGTGTTTTAGAGTTTTTATTGCATAATTTCGTCATATTTAGAAATATATGAAATATTATGTGTTCTTCATGAATTTCTAGATATCTTTAACACAAACTGACACTTTATTTTTATTTATTGTATTTTTTTTTCTTATTAAATGTTAAGTTATATAACCAATAATTGTGTATCGTGGTTTTTGTCAATGTTTATGTATTTTTTTATATAACCATATAGTCGTTATTAATATTTTTTGTCAACACAATGCATAGTGTATAAATTTGTATGCAAATTGCAAACGCGTAATGTTTACACTATTCGCTAAAAGTATGTTTTAGGTTTTCGCATAAGTTTATTCTGTATCATAATAAGCATACTTTTGAATTTCATATATTTAATAAAATTTAAATATATAATTTACTCATATTATAGTTAGATTAATTAAATTCAATCTGATCATATGGAAGTTATGTGTCTATACAAAATTATTGATTTAATTATGAAATGAAACTTTAAACATACGCCTGTTCATTTTATCAAAGATAGAATATGAATAGATAGAACACTAATAATAGATGTTTTTGTTTATCATTATTCATTTATATATTTTTTTCTACTTAAATTAGGTCTTAAAAGTGAGTTTAAAAAATATAGATTAAATTAAATTGTAAACCTTATTGTGCTTAAGTTTCGAGTCATAACACACGACTTTTAATTTTCAATAGAAACGGTCTTCATTATGTCTCTTTCAAATCATATTATAGTAATCAATAATCATATCACCTATTTTTTACTGAAAATACTTAACTCTATTTTATTATAATATATTTATACTGATGGGAAACATTTTTTGTGGTTATTTTCACAGAATAACCATTTCATAAGCTTATATTTGAAATTAACTTTTAATTGAATGAGCTACTTTTTCAACAAAAATAATTTGTTCAAAATTTAACTTATTATTTTATATAAAATTATTGAAATTATTGAAATAGTATACACGTTTATAGCTGCTTTAAAATGTATATAGTGGATCACTCTGAAGTTGGTAGTTTGAATTTTGATAGCATTAGGCTTGTGTGGACATATTATGCACTTGTAGGCTTGTCATTTTTCTTACAAATTAGAAAGTAAAATCATACGAGTATATTTTAATTAAGTTAATTTACAATTAAATTAAATTTTAACTTAATTAAGTTATATCAAAATAATATATAAGTTAACTTTGACCTGAATTAACTTACTTTTCCCATAATTACTTAACCCAACAACTTCAAAACAATTTCGTTAACTTTATCTGCAACCTCAGTAATTAATATTGATGTCTAAATGTCCATAGAAACAGTATCCGCAGTCCTAACAAAATCATCTGATTGAATTGTAAAATAATATTGACAATAATTATTCGATGCGCTTACACAATACTTATGGTTATCATAACTATTTTATTAATATACTGCAGAAACAGCAACAGCTGTGGTGTTAGGTCTTTCACACTCGTCCTTGTCCGCGCCCGAGCGTATTACAGCGCGAACCTCTCTCCGTGGTACGTCATATCCTGCGTCTGCCAGCAACACGCGCTATCGCGGGTTTCAAAATCACCCAACTGTTAATTACTATTCGCCCGATAGAGAGAGACTATATTATAGTATACGTCACATTATGCACGGTGAGTGGTATTGTTTGCGGACTCGAAAACGCGGTAGTGGTTATAATATTTACACATAGATATATAATAGACTATTGTAGAAGATACTATAATAATACAGCGAGTCTAAACCAAAAGTCGTACTGTGTTGGGAACTATTTACGGGTGACATTTAATATTATGACGTCAACGATGCATTTGTTTGATTGTTATTTTACCTCACTGTCATGGCAAAAGTAGTAGATGATAGAACGGAACAGATTTTGATTTAATATAAAAGCAAAAATATTTAAATACAGTTTAATATCTATGAATTACTTTTTAATTAAATAATTCATATACATTCATTTTATTATCTTAAAACATTAAAATTAGAAATCGATATAATAAATGAAAAAAAAAACTTGATAATTAATAATTATTATCGAAAATATAAACTGTAATTTAATATTTAAAAAATTCATTCGTACATTTTTCTTCGGGAAAAGACAAAATAATTTAATCATGTATAATATAAAATTGTCTAATTTAAAATAACGGTGACACAATCTGAGCATTGATTTATTAACGAATGAATCACTGTGAATGGTCTACGTCCATTAAAGCGATTGTTATGATATTTCATGCAGAATAATATTCTGTCGGATTTAATTTGATCTATAAATTATTAATAACGAGTTGTTTTGCTAAAAAAAAAAATTGTTCGACCTTGTTGAAATATAATTAATACAAATTATCTCCCTCCATTCCATTTTTACTAATTTTATACCCAATAATTATGATTATTCGTTTGATATTAATCAATTAATACTTTTTTTTTCACAAAACTGAAAAAAAAATAAAATGTATTCATATCATTACTTCTAAAATATTCAAAATTCATTCTTAACGAATCCATGACGATATTTGTGTATTATAAACTATATAAGTTAAAATATTTTAATAATATTAAATATAAACATTATCTATTTGGAAGTAGAATAATATGTAATGTTTTATATAATAACTATAAATAATAATAAATATTATTTGTATTTATAATCAAATTTTTATAAATTAAATATTATTCACTTTTTTCAATTTCGCTATCATATAAAAAAATATATGAATATATATTCCAAAGAATTATTATTTTTTTTTTTTTAAATTAATGATTTATACATAGTTTTAAATTTACAAATTAATGATAATTATTCCCAGAGACAGTTGCAATATACTACACTATTACCCATGATATCTAAAGCTAAGCTCAGAATGTTATTCATATCATAAAAAAAATGTTACTATTTGAAAGTATCAATACATTTATATTATAGAATATATGCGAGTTTGTGCTCGAATACTCTTTTTAGTAACTTTATTCAAATGCGTATTTTAAATACTCTTTAATATAAGTATCTATACGTGAATTCTTTCAAAAAACATATTTTACAAGAACATATATCATGTCAAACAACTGGACAGGATAAACGCAATTTATACGAATACGTTCATACCCAGTAAAACTGTTACTATTTGATCATCGTAAATACAATTTGCGTTTATATATATTATATTATGATATACAAAACTACATTATTGTATACACGTCTAGTTTATCGGTTGAAAAAAACGGTTTAACGACAGTTAGACTTTTTGAAATTGCAAATACTACTTATCGGACTTTGGCAGAGCACTGCGCGTTATCCGAGTCAATAACGATTTACACTCGGAGCGTCTTTTATTCGATTGGACTTTTCAATTTTCGAAAACGTGCACATCTAAAAGAAAACAAAGAAAATCTAGCCATTTCACTGATCTTTTGATTGTTTATTTTTCTGCCGGACTGTCTCTGGAAATTTAAAAATGATAAGAGTTCCACAAAATAAAAAAATAAACAAAGGATTTGTGACCCTAACATGAAATTACTTGTCTTATAATAACACTTATATTTTTAGTCACGTATACAACTAAACGTCTCGTCAAACATTAAATATATATGCATAATATTCACATATGAATAAAAATAAGTTATATTGTAAGTCATAAAATCTGCAGCACTAATAAATCTTATGTCAACTAAATCAGTAAATTCACATCAAAATACATTTATTGCAATCAAAATGTACTAATTAAATGTGTATTTCTGAATTATATAAGTAGTTTGATCTTGGTAAAAATTAATAATAAATTTATTTTTTTTGATTCTGAGCAGAGCAATATGTGCATGTATTTATTTTATAATGGCGTGTGTGTGTGCGTGTGTGTGTGTTTTCTATGCACACAAAAGTAGTCGATAAAATGCTTTAATTTTCACTTAAAGGGTAGTTTTGGATATTAAGTTGGATCTAGTTTGTAATAAAATATATTTATAAAATTGTATTTATAGAATTTTTACGCAAATCTAATATTATTAATAATAAAATAATTTTTTGTTGACAAGTCTTATTCACTCAGAATTGTTTTTAATCGACTCATCGTATTCAATGGGTTAACATTGAATTTAAATTTAACAAAATCCATTATAGTGGTTTATTCAATAACGAGTTCCATTCGTCACCTAATGTACAACAGAGCAGTACCTACTTCTTACCTTTTTAATAACTGATTTTAAAGACGTTTAAATTAAAATTAGAACAATATTAGGTTATATACGATTGATATTATATAAATACTCGATACTTCAATCATTAAAGTCGAAATTAAATAATAAAATTGAAAAAATATGATAAACTTTTTTAATGTATTCTCTGTGTTAACTATATTTTTGCAATTTTTCTTAGATGTTTTGAACCTTATAAACGATATATATATATATATATATATATATATTAAAAAAATTTCGAACAAGATGTGATTTTCTCCGATATTTTTAGTAGCATTCCCCGTTTTGTCTATATTTTTATTCTCTTATAATAAGTGGTGTGCGTATAAGAAAAAAACCTGCAAGTACATGAAAAATACAATATAAAAAATATTTTTACTGTTTATAGTGAGTTATAATTGAATCTTTTAAACACTAATATAATTGTACTTGAACACAAATATAAAACTTGAATTTTAGAATTGTATGGTTTGTCAAGCAGAACATGAGTCTAATGACTCTAACGATGGTTGGCCGTATAGTAAATGTCGGGAAACACTAAACTGGACTATCATCCAAAATCTATGGGCAAGTTGTTGAATCATTAGTTATCTGTTGGGTTTGGGTACACTTAATAGTGTTCTTAAAGTTTTAAATGAACTGCTAAAGATAATATGTTTTGGGACTTATTAGTTATTTATATACCTACGTATTCTATAATACTTTACAACACTGTTCTACACAGAAATGTACCTATTTTGCCTATATGTTGTGCCGTATTACGAATTATATTCTTAAAATAATATAATATTATAGTTATTACTTTATTACCTATTTAGTATATTAAATATAAATGTTGATAATAAGTGAACTGTATACTTTATTGTAGTATCATTATTTATCTCAATTATATAACATAAAACTGTTAATCATTTTCTTCTTATGTAAACGTATAATATTAATTGTATTTTGTTTCGATGCACACGTATCATTTTTTTTTTGCGTTTTAATTCATAACACGACTATATGATAACATTAGTTATTATAATAAGCTTATAAATGAAGAATTACAATCACACTTTCTACTTAATTTTTTTTTTCATCGCCTACCGTTACTATATTAAATTTTACTCTGTGAAATTTTCGATTTTATTGTTTTTCTCCATTATACTCGTTTATTATTAATTATAATTAAATTATTTTTAATGGCATCATTGGATTTATCAACACAGTTATTCCAATTATAGTAGATTTGAACAGTATAAATAATGTGTACTTATTATTAATTAAAATACATGTTTACACTGTATACGATTGTAAAAATATATTCAATAGTTTGACTTTATCTCAGCTTTTTCTAAATTTAAAATGATGGCATTAAAAATATTAATATCTACGTAGTAGTTGTTATACTGTTGTATTTTTGTATAATTCTAATATTCTATAATGACAGCAATTGTATTTTTGATGACAATGATCCGTTTGGCATAACAATATAAAACATTTTAGTTCAAACATTCTATACAAAACATTAAATTAAAACTTATTGTTGCTTTTGAAGTATTTTTGATATTTTAAAACATTTTATTAAAAAAAGATACAAATCATATATTTATGTTGATTGTAAAATTACAAAAATAGAATAATCTGCTGTTGTATATCTTCTATATATTCATATATATATATGTATATATCATGTGCCTGACAAAAACAATTATATTCTATTAAATGTATTAAAGTAAAACAGAAATAATATATGATTATGATAGTTAGTTTAGTTCTGGACATTTGTTTAGAATTCAACTGGCTAGGAAAAAATATGTAGTTATACATAAATTTAAGTTTATTCAATCCGATGTTTATCTTCGTCGTCCGATTAGAAATTGAAATAAAACATTAACGTATTAAATCACCATTGACATGTGTGTTACTTATTGTCTATAATAAGTCTGTCTATTTCTAAATTTATGTTTATATTTTGATTAAAAATTTAAAAATTAGTATTTTTTAACAAAACGAACTACCTACATAGTTATTAATAATGTTTTAAATTTAAAATCTTTTATCTTGAATTTTTATTTTTAACATACTTAATTTTATTATTGACTTATTCATGAATACTTAAATATCAAAAAACTACAAACATATTTTAAAATATAACATCAATACCTGTCACAGTAATATATATTTGATATAAAAATAAATCACACAATGAATATTTTTTTATTTTTTTTTAATTATTAATAATTCAGTTATAATTTAGTATTTCTGAGATTTTGATTATTTTGAATATGTATATTGTATATGTATATTTGTATAATATTACACCTATATACCACAGTTCTTCTTTTTTTTTTACATCAAACAGTCATTATATTTAAAAAAATATTAGCGTTTTTCTGTACTATCTATTTCTGCATCAAATGTCAAAGTAAAGGAAATATGAATTTTCAAAGAATCATTTAAACCTCTGGAAAAAAAATTTGAAATTAAATGGAATGTTAAATGATGAAAAGATCCCCACGCATAAGAATACAATATATAGATACATATAGTATGATTATTATTGATCGTATTGATTTATTTGTATCATATTTATATAATATTATTTTCTGAGCATCAACTACTAAGATTATAATATTAGCATTGTATTTATTTAAGGTTAACTTGTATATCTATTTAAATATGAAATCAATATATTAATTACAACAGAAATTGTTACGATTTATTAAAATATATATTATGGTATGTAGAATATTTGATTCTCTGATATACTGGACTTAATGAGATTTTAATACTGGTCGAAAATAAATGTTTAATTCATTGTTATTTGCACTTTAATATTCAAATAGATATTAAGATGTATTGAGGTTCGGTATCTTTTTATCATAAATTATCTATGCGATATCATCGCGAGGAAAATTAAGTATACTATATGAAAAGATTAAAATATATTAAATTATTGTGTTGTTATTATTTAAATAATAAGTTTACTGCCATTATAATATATATAGTATAATATACTTTTTAGGATAATAATATTACTTTATAATTATGATCGTTAAGGACTACAAAAGACGTCTAAACACGAATCTGACAAAAATCCAAAATAATACAACTCCCCCATCGTCCTTACAAAATACCAAAGGACACACTTATTTGCATACGTTTCTATTGAAAGTAATCTAGATAGACGATTAACTCTTTCGCCCACCGCAGAAATCCCCGTCCAGGGTGTCCATACTCATTTATACGTTATATGAGCGAATGCAGTATATTATAATCCACATGTATCTACATATTGTACGAGTTTTGCCGTGGAATAGACGAGTGAAGTTTATTATAACATTGCTGGCCACGCATTTGGCTCACTTAAACCGCACTTCGTACGCTTGCCTACGCGCCCGTGCATCACACGTACGTACACACATTCATACACATAAATATAATATTATGAATGTGATATTCCGTTGGCTTGGCAATTTACTGCACTTTTACGGGTTATCATGTTTACGTTGCGTCACTAATATATTACAGGCGAATCCCACAAATATTATTTTATGACTAACATAGGGTAAAATATTATACATTTATACAAGTATAAAAAAAAATGTATATCTTATGTGATTCAACAATGCAAACTCATCCCTATCCCCTAGTTTTATTTTAATAATGAATTTGTTCAAATTCTGATCTTGACATTTTAAATAAACTTAAGGACTTTATTTAAAAATTCTTGAGATTTTCTTTACTACTTACGGAACGTTATGTAGAGATACAAATACCACTTTTTACTATATATTTTTTTGTTGCATACATTTTTTTAGATTCTTAACGGAGTGATGAATGTATTGATTTTACAATGATGTATGTTTTTTTATTATTTATTTATTTTTGTTTTGTTTTGTTTGTCATCACATTTTGGAGTAGTTATAGTGTTTTTATTTTTAACTTCAGCCTTGTTTCTAAAAGGAAAGTGAAAAATTTAAAATAGTTTTCAAAAGCATCTAAAAAAACACTGGTTAAAAAAAATTAACGAAAAACGATTTTTTACGCATAACCAGTTTTTGACAAAATAAATTTTTTTATTTTGCTGTAACTCAAAAACGAATCATTGTAAGTACTTGAAATTTTCGCCAAATGTTTATATTAGCGTTATCTATTTACGATTGAATTTTCAAATTATTATGACTTTTTTTAGTTATTTATAGACAATAAAAATTTTTGATTTTTAATTTTTTTTTTTGAAATACAGATAAAAAAATTGGCATTATCAAAAAATCTTTAAAATTTAATACAAGATTTATTATATGTTGTACTTATAGTAGTAAAAAAAAAAAATCAAAAATTGTTAGTTACAATTTTTTTTTAAATTTATCAATTGTCTGCTGAATTATTTAAATCAGAAAGGGGGTTCTTATTTAGAAAAAAAACTGAGGTTTGTATCTCCCTGGGACATTCTTAAAAATTCCAAAAATCAACTTTGAATAACTGCATTATTAAAAAAATTAAATATATGAGTATTGAGTATACTTAGTGAATCACTCAGTATACATAATATGTATGTGTGTGTATGTGTGTGTGTGTATGTGTGTAATGTGTACGCTATACGATGCAGTCTAAAAAGCCATAAAGGGATTTATTAACCTAATGGTTTGAAATTTTCACTTTATAAAGGAAATAATGATACCTACCTACGACATAAAATCGTAGTACGATTATTGTCGTTAATATTAATTCTGCGTATATGTACATGTATATAGTCATTGTGTGTGCGTGTGTGTGTTATTCTTACAGTGAGAATAAGGATATTATATTATTTTAAGCTGTCGGATAAAGTGTGAAAAATAACTTGTACTTCCGTTGTTCGGAATAGTGCCAAACAACTCGACGTGGAACTTCGTGTTTCCCGTTATTTTTCATAAAACTAACACGATAAAATGATTCAGAAAATTACTGACCGTTTCTGCTCAAATGCAAAATCGTATTATACTTAGAATAATTTACAATTGAAGATAATGCATTTAATCGTATACAAATAATATATATATATATATATCGTGAATATTTTTAAAGATATTGTATGTACGTAAAATAAGTTAAAATATAGGTTATTGGGATAAAACGAGTACCTAAATGTTCAAAATATTTTTACAATATCATAATATTTAATTTGGTGCTTTGAATTTACGAAAAAATAATGCTGAACAATAAAAACAATTGATATTTCTTTTGAATAAATAAGTCAAAATTTTTTTTAATTTACTATGGAATAAACCAAATAAAATATTTTTCTTCATACTACGGATCACATTAAAAAAAACCAATCTACTTAGAAACACGATAATGTTTAACAAAATGCGCATGTAATTTAATTTCAGTTATTTATAGGTTGCAATTATTTTTTCTTTTATCAGTTTTTAATCTATTAAATTTGTAATATTTGTAAACACTGAGTATAACATATTTTAAAATGCACGAATACCTAATTACAATTAGCTTTAAGTTAAAAATAATTGTTAAACTAATATTGTTAAATCAGATTTTAATTAAAGCTTTAATTTAAAGAATGGACAAATTAACAATTCGTATAATTCAATACATTTTGCCAGTTTATATGTAACCAATATAATTAATGTTTAGTAAGTATATTGCATTTATATCCCTAGTGACTTCATCATACACTAATAATGTTATTGTTTTTTTTTATAAATCTGTATACAGTTCTTTCGTCGTAATTAATAACATCAATAACGATATCATGTGTCTCGAAAGTTGTTTCACAATTATAATTTCAATTCAAATAACAGACTAAATATTAATATTTAAATCAAAACGAATCAGTTACGATTGTGTTTATACTTCCTTTTTCTATGGTTAAAATTAATTAAAACTTAAAATACATGGAACCACTTATGTAAATTTATTGAAACTACACAAAACTATTGAATTTTCTTTATTATTATTTTTAATAATCAGAACTAAGTAAGTCCCTGTTGAATCTGTTTCTGCTACTATTGCGGTTTGTTACCGTGGTCTTGTCTTATCGAGTTAATAATATCCACGTCTTTTGTTGCACGCGCTTTTGTTGAAAAAAAGTTAAAACAAACTTGTACATTTTCGTTTTACAGCAGCGTTTGTGCTTCTCGTGCGGCTGCTTCCCACGTTAATTTAATCGCATTTCCTCTATAATTCAAGTATTTTAATCGTCGTTGTTGTTTTTATACAAAATCGTATGAATAATTAAAACCGTCGAAATCCTTATTCATCGCTTTAGCGATTAATTTTGTTGTCGAACAACAATAATAATAATAAGAAAGAAAAAATATAAAACGATTTACTGTCTCCGAAATCAGTGATAAAATTAGACTGTTTGTACAGAACGGTACGAGCGAGCAAGAAGTAGACTATGATTTTTTTCAATGAAAAAAAAACGCGGACGTAAGAACCTATAACTAACGGTATTCAAATTGGCGCGACCGGGGAGCTGGCGATCTAGCATAATACATTAATCGGCTACGACTCGCGGGCGACCGGCCAAACGCGTCAGTGGCGGTTGACCGCTGTGGTTTATAAAATCCTAAACGAAAAAACGGTCGGGATCGACGGGCCGAACACTCGTATTTTAGTGTGCGCAAATATCTCTTTGCGGTATAGTGAACGCACCGGCGGCGGTAATATACGGTGAACTACGAACGAGACCCGACACGATAATAAATTAATCCGTAACACGAGTAGAATACGAATCGGGAGAGCGGTTAATGCGGCGGCGGCACGCACACACACGCGTGTAATATATATATATATATATATATACACATTATACGTACATACGGAGAGAGAAGTAGACAGAGGGTTGACGAGCAGTGTTCGAAGGTATACACAGGGGAAAGTTATGTGTGCGCGTGAGTGTACACGGTGAGCCGCATTTGCATGCATCGAGAAAATACAAGCTATAGTTCCATTTCCACCGCTCTTACCTCTGGACCACCACCCCTTGAGATCGACAACGCGATGTACGTGGTTAGTGCATGGTTTATCCTTCAAAACGAAACGTCAATTTTAAAATAATATACATTTACGTACACGTGAAACTTACACACGTGTACACATGTATTTACGAATACCTACGTATATATATATACACGCACGTGGGTCATCTCATGACCGCGTGTTTGCAGTCGCTGCCGTATGTAACATTATTGCTTGGCATTGAAACCGTTACTTTATTAGATATAATATCAGCAATGATGACAATCCATAACGGTTTTCGTTTCTTCTCTACACCAGAAATAAAATAATTTCGTTATTGCAGTTCTCGTCGTGTTCCTTAATATAGTCAGTTATTGTGGTTTATCGGGTTTATATACGAATGTGTATAATATATGCAAGCATATTGTGAATGCCGAACTTCTCGTTTCCATTAAGTATTCTAAAAGCAATGTAAAGCTTAAAGTTTAGACAGTAGGTGGTCGGAGAAATAATATTATGATTTTTAGTTAGCTAGTGGGCATGTACGAGGACGTTAAATTAATATGACGAATTTCCATCGTGCATGTGTGTAACGACAAGGCGATATACGATAGATAGTAGATACAAATTACAATTTTAAATGTGAGTGGTATGTAAAATTAAAATTGATTTTTTTTAACTGTGAAACAAGAAAAGTGATGCTTTACAGTATTTTATATTTCATATTTTATTTTTAACATTTAAAATATATTTTTTCGACACAAAGAATGTTTTATAAATTTCAAACATAACAAAAAGAAACACTGGACTTTAGACAGATATTTGAGATCCTTTAAAAAAGTCCTTTTTTTCATCAACACAGAAATGTGTCATTTTCACACAAATGTGTATCAAATAAAATTCATAATGGTATAGAATGATTATTAATATAAAAAAAAAATGTTAAATTGTATTGGATTGCATAAAGGTATAATGCATGAAAATGTTTAATGATTGCATGCTTAATTAAAAAAAAAAAGATTCAAAACCAAATTAAATTAAACGTGTTATACATTTAATTTTGTTGAATTTCATGAAATCAATTTTAAATGATTGCTGATGGATGTACATTATTTGATTTCATTCATACTGTTTTTTCATTTTTACACGTTATTTAAAATTTTGACAGGAAAATTATATCTTTTTCCATTACCAACTCAATTAGGTAGTATTATACTATAATATATGCATGTAATATAAATAAAAATACGGGTATTATTGGTATAACGTTTTATGTATTGATTTTTATGTTTCGTTATACCTGAAGGGGAAGTGCTTATCAGTTATCAATCTATTGATGTGAATTTCGAGTTAATAATTTTGAATGTTTTGTTATTAAAAATATGTACATCTTTACATTATTTCTTCACGTCTTATTCAAATTTATCATTTATATATATACATAACACTTAAAGGAAAATTAAAGTTATTTAAGACAATTCTATGATAGGTTATATATACGTACGTACGAGTCAGTGTGCCCGTGTTATTCAATCTGAAGATATGATACATTTAAAGTTTAAGAATTTTCACTGCTTCGAAAAGTTTTTACTGATAAAATGAATTAAACACGTAATATGTTGAATCGAATAGCCTGACATGAAAATATCCAAACCTGTGGGAACTCAATACATTAAAGAATAAAAAAAACTTCAACACAATTTTATCTATAACTTTTTATTGGAATACACGATGATATATTTTGTATTGCGTTTATGCCTTTGAAAACAAAACTTTTAAACTGCCAATTAAAAATGATAACTTACAATATTTCAGAATGATATTTAATTTAATCCAACAAGCAACGATGGAAAACAATTTAAAGTAGGTCTTTGGCTTTTAAATACCGACGATTCTATATAGAATTAATCCAAACCACAATGCCGGATATAAGAGAAACGTAAAATGAAACCCATGTGTAATGCGTATCGTTACTTCATTACCGGGATGGCGGAATCACTATTACAGTAGCGTAAATTAACGGGTTATTTAATACACTATATTATATTATGATATAGATTATAGGTTGTGTATCTATATTATTGGTCATTAGTATCCGCTGTAGTTAGTGTGGAACAATGCATATTATACCGACGGTCGTTCAATCATGTGACATGATATTGGCTTGTATGTAAACAGTAAAACAAATGACGACGACACATCCGATAGTTATATCAACAATATTATTATCTCAGAGTGGCGATTGGCTTTCGAAAATTAACATTAAATAAAAAAAAAAAAAAACATATTCACGTTTCAATTTGTAGTGAACTACAGAGCTACAATGGTGTATTTATGGTGAGGTAAAAGGTTTCCACCCTCGTCCTTATCACACCACTACCATATACAACTAGCACCAAAGAACGTGTTGAATCTTATATATTTTCTCCAACATAAACCTCTTATAGGAAAACAAATATTAAAAAAATAATTATGACATTTCTTTCTTTTAAATAATGAGTATGTTTAGTATCATGATGTAGGTAAGCTATGATATTATAGAAATTAAATATTGTGATAAACGTATAATTGCGCTATATCAAATAGTTTCAGAGTCTGGTACTAATTATTTTCGACAGTATTATCAATGTCATTGGTACATACTGGTGAGTTGACCTGGTTGTGTGATCAGTTGTGGTAATTATTAATTTATTTTCGATCACTTTAAAAGGGGCCATACAATTATTTCTTATAATTAGAACCCTTCCCTTCAAACCTATTACCGTTGGAAAAAATCGCAAATTCACCAATGAGGGAGCAGTATTAAAAATAAAATGGTCATAATTTCTCTTCGAAAAGAGGGTTTATTTTTAAATCGGTTCAACGATTTGAACAATGTCATTAAATGACTTTGAAGTTGGATTTTGTTAATTAACTTATTAAACTTTACTGCTAAAACTTTGTGAATTTAAAATGTATTTGACCCGGAAAAATTGCATTAAAACATAATAAAATTTAAAATAGAATCTATTTTATATATTTATATATACCTATATGACACAATATATTATAATATGACGTATATAATATTAAAAATCATTATTATTCAATAAAAAATTTAATTTTCTATTTTCTTTAATACAAAGCTCGACAGATAAGTGACAAGGATGAAATCGGCTAATATCCAATGAAATAGGTAGTCTTTTAGCTGAAAATTGTATTTATTATTTTAATCATAAACAAATATAATGCGATTATAATAAATTATATTTTAATTTATCATAATAATATACAAGCTACTTGAACATAACTTTCGAAAAAAACTCCATGTTTTATCTTTTAAGTAACGTAGTAAAACTTTTGTCCTCCGTAATGCCATGTTAAGCAACTGTATACCATAGTAATATACCAGTCATATTTCCAATATTAAAACATGTTATTTATAGTCATTAAATTTCTAAAACATACAAGTAATATAATATATACAACCGCACGTTAAATACAAACATTTTTTTAATTTTTAAAACATGTACCTATTTATCAAAAAATATATTAAGTTAATAAATAAAATATTTTAAATTTTAATTGATTCTTTCATATAATAGTCTCTAAATACAGGATGATTAAAATTAAACTTCTTACTGTAAGTTAGAAAATAAGTTTAAATTTTTGAAAATTAGGTAGTTTTATTTTCATAAAAGCTAATAATATACTGATTTTCTGACAAATTTATATACTTATAAATATCTCGAATTATTTTTTTCAATTGCTAATACGAAACACAATTAAAATATAATGAATTGTTTCGTGAATAATGAAGCCATGTGCATTGTGCATATTATTATTTATAATTATTAGGTATGTACTGTACTGTAGGTATACATTTAAATATTTAATCATCGAACGAATCAATTAGTTGCTTAATTAAAGGTTGAAAATTAAATGATAATTTTTTATTTTTTTTACTTTATGTAGGTAAATTAGTAATCATTTAGTTAAAACGCTTAAAAAAAATAAACAAATAAAAAATAATAAACCTACGATATTTTTATTGACATTTTTAAAAAGGTAATCGCAAATTGAAATATATAATTCACTCAAATATCTAGCTAACTTAACTCATCAAGAGTGACTGCATAAAATAATTTTAATAATATTTAATCGATAACCGCATGCGGCAAGCACGGTTTGTTTTGAATATTTCGGGAGAAGTGAATATATAATATATTATTATTTATACGTTTGTTCTGCTGGTCATATAATACTATATACTATGTCAGCATTTGCAAACATTTCAAATGAAACACGAAGTCGACTTTACCTGAATAATATCATAATGGTATTAACTATAGTTTACAGACAAATCCTTAGATAGATGATTTCGTGTTTATGTATGAGTGATGCGATCGTATAATTGAAATTCGTAAACAATATTATATAACATTGCATAATCACCTGTACCTATACGACTTACTGGGTTTGTCAAACATGTCATTCTGAAACAAACGACTTACGTTGACTTAAAAACAAAGTAAATGAAATATAAAATATAAAATCGAAAAACCAAACAAAATCTAATAAAAGTAATACTAAACACGAATTCCATATTATCCTGGCTTCTGGCAGCCAAAACTAGCGTAATATCAAAGTCCCAAAAATACACATTTAAATAAAAATAAAAGCACAAGAATTGTTCGCGAACGACATTTTTATAATATGTTTGCAACAATGATTCTGAAAAATATCTGGATATACGTTATACTTTAAAATACAATCTAAAATAGAATAATCCTCTTGATTTTAACTATTTATTTTTTTATTAGTACGAGTATAACTAAATCTGGCAAAATATAATATTTAAATAAATTATCTTACATTTATTGCGATGTTAGAACATCAAAAAATGACGATCAATGAATTTTACGTTTATTCTGAAATTCTAAAATTCTACTTCCTTAAATTCGTTTTCTGACAAATGCATTAATTAACATATCCCATAATATGTAAAATAATACATAAACAATATAACAATACCTAAATCATCGCTACATCGACAAGCTTTAAGGGCAGACGGACAAATTGTCGGACAGAAACGATTAGCGTACAAAGGTTTCTATTCTTGGTAAGAGTATAGGTACTTATATAGTATAGAAACCCTAAAACTACCAATTATTTATCCAAGCCACAAATATACATTCAAATCGTGTACAATGTACATGTATACATTTTAACGTTTTATAATACATTAATATGTCATGTAAATATTTGCGAATACTTGGAAAATAAAAATAAAACAAGTAATATTTAACCGACGATGTTTAAATTATTATGGATAAAAAAAAATATATGTAAATAAATATAGGTATTATTACGATGACAATAATAACACGTCACGTATAGATCCGAGGACAGACGGTTTCGGGATTGTACATTGCACAATACGAGCTCGGTATACATAGTATTATATATGTACAAGCGCACATATTGTATGCAACTCGAATATTATTATACACATTTTAGAAATCCGTGCACGAGTTTTCACGGGACGTGTCGTAGCTAGTACTACAACACTCGTACTCGACCGTTTTACGAGTGCAACGTATGATGGTACACGTTTGCTCGATACACTAATAATAATAATAATAATAATATAATAACAACGTATGTAATAATATTATGTGTGCACAGATAGTGCTTTATATATAAATGCAATATGCACTTTATAAATGCGCAGAATGCGAAACGTTATGATAGTAATAATAATACGATTTATAATACATATAGCGGTACTGCGCAAAACGCTACGGTAATATCTTACGTTACATAGTAATGCGTTGGTGAAAATCCAGTAGAGGGAGGGTTAGTTGAGCGGTGAAATTGGAGAAAATTATTTTATTATATATTTAAACGTTATCGTTTTCAATAATAGTATCTATACCAATAATACCTACCCAATTTTCGATACGTATTTATAGCAGATGTTCGACACCACCGAATGACGCATGAACTTAATCTGAGGTAACGTGTAAACATAGACACTTTTCTTGTCTTTAAGTTTGATGTCGACTCACTCGAATAACAAAGGTAAAAACTAAAAACACATCATCTGTTTGTGGGACAGCGACACAAAACAAAACGTTGTCGACATTCGCTCTTATTACCATAATATTATTTTAATTCGCGGTATCGCCCTCCCCCCCTCATTGTACCTATATTGATTACTTTATTCTTATGTTCTCTTCGTTGATTCTTATTTGGTAATTCATTTTGTTTTAAATGACTATGTGTGTTTTGACAACCCTTGCGCTTTTGAGATAAGTCTCTTTGATAATCAAGTATAATGCATTGATAAAAATTGTCATTAAAGTCTTTAAGATATAAAAATACTGTAATGTAAAAAAAATTCACTCTGCACGCAGATACATAGGTTATAGGTATACTTGTATTCATATCTTATGGTTAGTGGTTACTGACTGATTTACTACAATAGTAAGTTATTGATATAATAAATTATGAGAAGTTATGCGCTAAAATTACAAATACTGATAATATATATATATATATATATATTACCGTACCGATCTATCTTGATAGAAAGTAGAGCCGGTTTCACCCATGACGCTATCCATGTCACATAAAAATGATAATAAGCCCCAGCCAAATGACGCAAACTTGTCAATTGAAGTTCTTAGTAAGAGAAGGGATCGCCACGTCAGTGTTTTGCATACATTAGTACAGTTCCTGAGGAAATATTGAAATTTCGCATATGGACTACCTATATTATATTTGCCTATTGTACGACGTCCCAGCGGAAAACAATTATTTAGAAGCTCATGAACGACTCACGGGAAAGACCACACGTCAGTTGTCAATCATTTGTCGTGGTGTGATCCAGAGCTTTACCACAGCAGTGTTATACGTATATAATAAAAAGCGAAAACGATGAGCGTTGGACCGTTAAAATTTAGTTAATTAACTATATTACAGTCGTTGAATATAATGCACATTACGCCGTCTCTGACGCACAACGTTTTATGATATTATGTATAATAATGGTTATATTGAAAAATGTTCTAATCGCTTGTTGCCTTAGGGTTTGAAACCGAAATCCAATAACACCGAAAACGTGTGTGTACATAATATAATTATTCATTACATATAGCTCTCATCAGCAATATGAGTAATACGAGTAACGTTATACCGGCTGTACGAACGTAGTTTAAATTATATTTTAATATTTTAATTATATTTTGAACGTGCTCATATCATGATGGTGACGTAATAGTCTTTGTGAGTACTTCTCTCTTTCTCCTTCCCCTTCCCTAATTGTTTGTGTGGTCTTAAAGAGAATACTCGAGTGTGTAGTACTATGTAGGTAATCGAATTACAAGAAACAAATGTCGGTGTCTGTGCGTTTCTACGCGTGTTTATACCAATAATGTGAACATCCCCGAGAGTATAATAAATGGTATCGCTACAAACATATTTTGATTATATTACCTACAGATTATTTATGCAACGATAATAGCTGTTATAAGCAAATACACGTATATTATATTAAATACAGGAATATTCATGCTCACCCCAATTTTTTCTGTACATATAAGAAAATTTTAAATATTATGCTTAAAGATCATATTTTCATTATATTCAAATTATTGAGATATTCTTGTAATATATTTTAAGAAGTAACATATTATGTAGTGAATAAAAATTCTGTTTTTCAAATTAGAACCTTCCTTCCCCGCCCATTTAAATTGTAAATTATTTAGTGGATAATTTTACTTAAAATGTTGACATATATCAACATTTAATTTTTAACGAGTATTTTTGAGTTATTTAATTTGTGTTCTAAAAATAATGGGTTCATGATAATGGGATTAAAAGATACAAATGCAATAATGAATTGCACATTTTAGTAGTTAATATAAACCCATTAACTCATTGTAATTTATGAAAATGATTCAAACATAAGAAACACTAAATCCAATATTATTTTATTAACTATTTTACATTCTTGTAAAACCATCGTTAAGGACTTTTATCCTTAGTTGTAAACAATTTGATAAGTAAAAAAGTGTTGTTTGAATTTTGACTCAGGTATATCAAATTAAAAAAAAAATTATTTACATTAAAAAAGAAATTTTCATTTAAAAAATAGAAGTTTGTCACAGGATACTACTAAAATGTTTAAAAATTATACAATTTTCTGTTGTAACGATATTTAATATTCGGAAATGAGGTAAATGTTGTCAATGCGATTCCTACGTAATAATTATAATAAAATATAGGCGTTGTAACTGTGTGCTTATACGTATGGAGTAATTTTGGGTTTTTTATTTGTCAGTTTTTCAATACTGTAGTTTTGGAATTAATACGCACAATTAGGTTCGTAAATAGCTATTCGTTTATTCGTTTTAGTCGGTTTAAAACAATTTTAATGGTTTTACTCGTAAACTGTAATGTTAAAAATATTAGGAAAATCGTTTGGATGAAATTAAAATCATGATAAAGTGGATTAATTATGCAATAACGATTAATTCGATTTAAAAAAATAACAACTGCGCTATGAGGCAGATATAAAAGTGGTTGCCTATTTTTTAGTTGTTGATTTTGTTAGTTCTTAATATAATATTATCGATATTACGGCATTTCACTCCTTAATTTCAAAAACGTAACGCGGTACCTATTTCGTTTTTAGCAACATAAATTGTTTGTTTTAATCAAAACCCGCAGTATTCGACGAGGCGAACGCAAAGTATGCAAAAATACGCAAAAATACACTGCGCAATGTATAGTAATAATATTATATTATAATATACGCATAAACTAATGATTTCAAAACAAAACCCCTCATAGTATTAAATTTTGTTGATTAATGTGTGCTCACTTTTTACCATTAAAAGCCATTTTCGGCCTACGTATATGATTAAAACGTTTGTGCGATACAGCCCATAATCCCAGTATAAGCTCTCTGAGCACGGGAGTAAATGAAAGTCCGTAAGACACATAAATTTCGTCTGTTGAATATTTCGCGGTCGCCGAAAGTGCGGTTCGCGACAATGCTTTATGGTAAACTGCGCAGGCAGCGTTCCCTCGGAGAGTAAATACGTTTCTCCCGTTCTTTTTGTACAGCGAATCTTCCATCATGTAAGCCAATTTAGGACGTCGCGCGAACTATAATATTATTATAAGTTACAACGCATATTATGATAGTTGCGTATACATACGCGTTTAACCGGATTACAACGCTTCTGCGTATATATAGGGATTTACCGAAAACAAATTCAACACGTAACACCTATTATTAATGATTACGACGATCATTATTATTATTGTTACTATTATTATTATTATTATTATATTATATTATTGTCATCATGGGCGTTATTAAATATTAATGTTATAATAACACAACGCCGACGACAGTCGCGCTATAATAGAATAATATCCGAACCGGAAAATTACATCGCCTCGTGTGCGTCTATATATAACGTACATGAAAATATATGTGCCCCTATGGCCTATATTATGTAGTTATAGTGATTTAAAACTTTTAACGTCATACATTCTCGCATCACGATTTTATGATAGTATAATACAATCGTTTTAAACTCGGTTTGAACCGCGAATCGCCGAGGGTGGTATTTTATTATAATAATATTATTATTATCAAGTACATTTGAATACAACGAAGCTTAGAGCTCTTTATATAATGTACATTAGATACTACGAGTACTTACAGTGGTGATAGCGCAATTATTGAATTGAGAGGGGGTAGAGTTATATTGTCTTTGTTTTTTTTTTTTTTTTTTTTAACAAAATAGACTCACAAAAATAATTAAATACCTAATTAATATCATATTTATACCTATAATGACTATTACGAATATTTATAAAAATATTTTTTAATCGTATAAATTCATATAGATATAATTTATATCGTTGTTAGAAGTAACACGAAATATTTTTGTTCAGTGATCTCTGATTAAAATAGGGTTTCACGGAGGAGTTAAGAAAAACAGAAATACACATTAATTTTTTGACGATTTTAAATTTTTAGCTATTTTATTATGAGTATCAGCAGATTAAAGTTAAACATAATTTGCATTTTTTATAAATTATTACTCTAGTTTAAATCAAATTGCTTAAATAATTTTAACCTATACAAAAATGTAATCTATACAAATTGTATATTGGAAATATGCGTTGCCATTTAAAAAAATGCTAGTTATATTTCACATTATTACAATTAAAGTGCTAAAAATCTAAACAATTTTAAAAATATAACGTTTCTCTCTCAATATATAAAAACTCTATTTCAATTTGAGGTCACCGACATAAATATTAAAAATATTACGCTGTATTTAATGAACTAATATAGTAATATATTATAATAAATCCATATTAAATCGTCAATAACGGATTTTCTTTTAAAAATCTGGAATTTAATATTACTGAAAAAGAGAGTTTGAATATTTAAAATTAAATTTGGTAGCATAAATCTTACAAGTTTGATAATGCTCCAAAATCTGATCTTCAAGTACCTATTCGCTTGTGTATTAAATGTGATTAGCATAATATATATTTTACATATGTTATCCAAATAAAAAAAAATAATCAATACAAATATCATATCACCCAAAGGTGTAGCCAAGATTTTTTATGGGGGGGGGGGGGCTAAATAATTTTAACTTGTAAATCAATAACAATAACAAAATAAAAATACTGATAACATATTAACATTTATTTGTTGTTAACGTATTTACTATTTTAAATAATTAAAATTTGTAAGATTATTTCCACATTTAAATTTAAATAGGTATTTCAAAACAATATAAAAAAATACGTGCGATGGGGGGAGGGCTATAGCCCCTTTAGCTTCCCCCCTTGGCTACGCCACTAATGTCACCTCGACTACTTGTCTTATTAGCATGTTTGCTACGTTAAACTGTTTTAAATACTATGTACGCTTGAAAGGGTTAACATTTTACAATATTTCTAGCGTATCGTAATTCTGTAGAATTTGACTTATAGCCATAATCGATATTTTTTTTCATAAAATCTAAGACAGTTGGGTATTATATTATGATATTATGATTTACAATTAATATGAAAATAAAATTTAACAGTTGTATTATTATTGATTATAAAATCTATTCAAATAGCCATATTTCATGTTCAGATCATTTTTAAAGAGGGGTGTGCAAGCGTAAACACCCACTACAATTTGAATATTATGTAAAACTGTATCTCACCTCAAAACAAATTCATGATTACGTACGCCACTGGCTATAGGTAGGCACCTACTCACGCAATGAAAGTAGTTTACCACTTTTAAAATACTGTAGTATTATAAAGCACCGTGTATGCGTATTCTGATGATAATAATACCAAAAAAATAAATAAAAATGTACGTTTTCTGGCGCAATTCGCGTATTATACGTGACACCTCTCGCGTAAATCCGTTAATTAAAAATTACAGCCGACAAGCAGCATATATTATTATAATTATAGTACCCACTAGGTGCAGGCGGCGCAGACGACGACGGCCGGCAGACACGCGAACAGCAATATCATTTCACGTAATAATATAATAATATTGTGTAACACCCCGACGACGTGTACGAACTAATTGCACATTTATTATAATATTCACCAGTCGTTTTTCCTTCCTGACCGAATACAATAATATAATGTAACACCCTCTGGTTACGTGCGTTAAACACAATCACATACATAAATTTACCCTCGCTCAGTACACAGGATGTATCCAAGCCGATTGGGCAGTTAACAGTTACATCGGGGTAGTCCAACGTTTTGTAGAGGGATGGGCCAATTTACACGTTAATATAAATAACACTGAGGTATCTACCTCAAAAAAAAAAAAAAAAAACAACATATTTTTTACGTATACTTAACTAATGCACAAAATATCAGTTTTATCATATTACAGGTTAAAATTAATATATTATAATTATGATGATTAGCTAGGTTACTTAGATATAACTAATAAGATAATTGTCATTGTTTTTCAGAAACAATTTTTTTAATACTTTAACTGTCTTGTCGAGTGGGAGAGGTTTGAGAGCAGTTTCGTTCGATCAATCTAAAATACATAACGTATCAACGTTACGTAAATAAACAAAATTGAAATATTTTATTTTTGAACATCGATATGAAAGTTAGTTTTTTTTTTCAAGAAAATATCGATCAACTATTAATTACTTAAAATAAAAATTTTTTGTTATAGTTCTTTATATAGTCATATTATATTTTTTAATGATATTTTGAAATCACGTAAGCATATGATTGAACAAACCAATAAAATAAAGTTCATTTTTTAAATACAAAAAATCTTTTTAGATTTTGAAAAAAAAGTTATAAGTTGCATTATACAATTTTTTATTACAAGATAATGTTTTTATTACAATTTTGTGATAAAACTAGATTAAATTATCCTCTCAAATTATTAATACCTAGATGGAGTGTTATAATTGCAAATCCTTTGTTTTTTCGGTCAAAAAACTTTAAGATCTATTACGAGGTTCCTCGTAAATTTTCTTTTAGAAATTTAGAAATACAATGTTTATGTTTACAAAAGTTTAAAAATTAAAATTATCATAAATTTGAAAATTAAAATATAAAATAATATTTTTTTTCTTTAAAATCTGAAAAAAATTATTATAAATTATGTCAGCTATGGTTTGCCGTCGAAAATCATTACTTTTAAGGCTTTTTTTTATTCGTTCTGAGCATACAAAATCACTAATAACTTCCAATGCATATTACTATTGGTTCACCCTATATATCATATGTATATTATATAGAAACACGTTGAACAGTACTTCTTTACACCGATATAGCTATACAATAGTATAATAATATGATGTCTGTATAGTGTATTAGTATGTACATTATACTTATTTATTATTATGTAGTGGCCATTAGTCACGCACGTTAAAACGATAAAACCATTCGTGACATAAACGGCAGGACTTAAAATATTCATTTCAAATAGTACTTACCTATATAATACGTTAATATTTTTGTATGCGTTTCGTGTAAAAAATTAAAATACATTTCTCTGGCGTTTAGATACACAACACGAAATTCTAATTATACTAACACTAAATCGATGTGTATTTGTTATGTGCTGGAGATCAAATGGGCGCCTTTTACTGGGCCAAATGAAGAACACTGTAATGCGTTTTCGTCGTCTGCTAGGTTAGCAATTACAAAGGTTTTATTTCGTTTATATACGCGAATTACTAACGGATGAATGATTTCGAAACGGAATAAGATTTAGGATGTATTATTCAAGTAGCTCGGATATAAGTGGTCGGCTTTAATATAAATAAAACTACGGTTAGGTTAGGTTAGGTCTAATTCATTTTATCACTTAACGACCGACGTTTACTATACTAGTGATGATTATCTCGTTAATTATCCGTTTGCGGAAATCAATTAGTCGTCGTTTACAATAATAACATTATACGCCCCCCGACAAAATATTACCATTATTAGTAGTATTTATTACTATACGTTTGCAAGAAAATCGCGTTTCTTCTTTGGTAATTATCAACAAAAAGAGTTTTGTAATCGCTATAAGAACGGGAACATTAACGAATTTAACGCGTTTTAAATCTAACTAAACTTAATCGTTTTTTGTCTGTTTTTCATTTCATTTTTTTTTCAGCAATCTGAAATTGTACCAATTACTGTTGATTAAATTAAAAAGTCATTAGTCGGATTATAATCAATATAAATGACATAATAATATTGCTACAACACATTACTATTATTATGCAAATAATAATATGATATAATAGACAGTATTTATTGTAAACAAGTTTTCTACATTGTTTGTATTTGAACAATTATAACATTAAAAATTATACAAAACTACAACATAATAAAATTCATCTGCCTTTTTGACTCTGTGATGTGGTATATTGTATATCACCAAAGTGATCAAATAACATAAATATGTGATGGTAGGTAGACATGTGATAATCAAAAATACTCATAGTTATAATGTTAAATCTTAAATAAAAAATACTTTGCTTGATAATTATATATATTTTTTACATATCATATTAAAAAAATATAACCTTTACGATTTATTTACAATACTCATAATACGTGATTAAGTCTGAGCGGAGAGAACAATTTTAAATATAAAATAGCTCATATGTGCCTAATAAAAACTAAACGAGAACAAAACTTACATAGTTTTACATTTCAAACATTGCACGCTATGTCAGTTAGGTATCATAATAATATAATGTATAATATTATATATTAATTTATGAACTTTCATTTATAATATAATATTATATTATATAGGTTAGTAACGATGACTTCAGTGATATTTTTTTTTGACTAGAATATAGAGTAATACTAGTTAATGGCGAACGCGTGCCATTAACGAGTAAGTACCATATGATTCAGTTTTTACAATTTTGTTATAAAAATAATTGCAAAATTATTATTCATTTTCGATTACCGAGATTATCAATGCACAGCGGATAGCAACTGTTTTTTGTTTCACGCAACAGTTATTGAGTTAAATAATAATTTACTATTCGCGTCTACATTATTAATAACGCACTATATATACACGACAAGTAACAGTCGATCACAATACCGAATAATAATGGAAGAATTCAATTGCATATAACTACCTACCTATCAGCTATAATATCTGAACGTAAATACCGTCGAGATTATAGTTGTACATCTATCATTGATACCAGTCGGTGTAAATTAAACACATTTCTTTACAGATTCTTCCAATATATATATTTTATAATTTACTTACTGTTCTGTACAAATTATTACGAAAAAATTTAATATAATTTATGAAGAAATAAATATCGGCTACATGAGAATTAATTACAATATTGTTAATAATTTTTGCAATGTCTAACAGAATAATCAATTTAATACTAATAATGATCTATATACATAATATAAAATGATGGTACTTTTGGATAAAGGCTTACATACTTGGATGAACTACTTGACCGATTGTCACCAAATCGTGTGCACACATTACTTGGGACTCGAGGGAGTGTTTATAGTTACGTATGTATAGTTCAGTCCATATAGACTGCTATAGGAGGGCTCACGCATGTATTTTGTTTTTGCAAACAAAAATCGAATATATTATTTTTGTTTGTAAGATTATATACAAATTATAGTCACTGCCCGTATATTTGTAGTTCATCGACTCAAAAACTATTCAATCGATTTGATGAAACTTCTTAACATTTTTAATATTTAAATTGAATACTATATTCAATCCAACATATGGTGCCCATCTTGGTTGCATTAATTCACAAAATAATAAGGTACTTTACAGTAGCGAATACAAGGGGGGGATGGGGCGATCGTCCCCCCTTGGGTCGTATTTTTTTACGTTATTTTTATATTATAAAATTGAGCTGAAAGAGTGAAAGCTAATATTTTTACTTTTTTGATATTACTAATAACACATAGAGCATTATTTGGTGAAATAATGCAAATACTTAGCCTCTAATAAATTACAGGTTATATTAATATAGGTAATTTAATTTTTTTTAAATTCGCCCCTCCCTTGAATGACTTGGATCTGCTACTGGTACCTTATGACACCGATATAGTGTTGTATACGTTTGTTTTTATCGTTTACTTTTTACATAGTGAAGTTCAATTATACAGCTCGTTAACGATAAAAAAATATATGCAATTTTACTATAGTTAATTATATATAATATTTATAAAAATTATTTGAACGATCTGCATTTGAATTTCTGGCCGAATAGAAGAAATATGTTTATCGAGAAATGTACATTAGTATGGTTATATATTTAAAAATCTCAAATCTAATATCATGAAGAGTTTTGTATTATAATATAAATATTAGTAATATTATATTATAAACATGTCAAAAACGGTACAAGAAATAAATTTTTTCTACACATGTATTATATACAATATACTGCGCATAAGAAAAACTGTGAAATAAGAGCTGAATTTATGTAGATAGTATTTGAAAATGTCACGAGTTAAATTAATCGGTATAGTAAAGGATACACCATAACGAAATTTTTGTCTTTTTTAATGATTATATCGTTTATAAGTATGGAGGAACACTAAATGTTAATACAGTACCAGAATCATTTAGTATAACTAGTATAGATAAAATAACCTTCAATGTTTTTTTTTTTTTTTTTTTGTATCAGATGACATAAAAATATAAATGTGTACAAAGTTCATTATCCAATGTTTGAAAAAAAACAAAGAAATAAAACTCAAAAACTCTCTTCAAACCAAAATATATTTAATATATTGTATATAATATGATATAGAGTTTTCAAGTACAACTCGTTACATTTTCAATCTATAGATAGGTAACATTAAACTTTTGGATTACTTTATGGACTCAATAAATGTCTTTTAATTGAAAAAAACTCATCATTGTAAGATAAATACCTATCATTTGTTCTTTCGAAAAATAAAATATTGATATATATATTATTTGAAAGTTGAGGATGCCATGTTACCGAGGAGTGTTATATAAATATGAAAGTATGTAACAAACTATATTTTAAAAACTATCATTCCGAGAAGAACAATATTTTTGAGGAAAATAAAATTCAACTACAACATATTAATTTTCTTGAGAATTTAATATTTGTAAAATGTAGGTTATAAAAAATATATTTATATTTATAAATATGAAATACTGTTACCTTGAGTTTGAAATATTTGGTGAACTATATTTTAAAACATTTTTTTTTATATTATGACTGTTTTTCATCAGATATTTTATTTTCAAAATTTAATTTTCTACTCAACGATATTTTTTTGACATTTAAAAAATATCGTATACTCTCTTACCAATAAATTGAAATGTAAAATTCAAAAAAATATATTAAAAAATAAAAGTACAAGGATTTTACAAAAATAAATTTATAAAACTGCGAAAGTCACTGCACTGTATTTTAGGTTACAAATGTAACTTATCATCGAATAGATATATTAAATTTAAATTGAATGATAATTTATTTTATACAAAAAACGGTTACGAGTAGAGATAGTCTATCAACTTATATTTCTGAATGATATTTTATAATTATATTTACTCTTATACCTATTGTCATTACTAATTTAAACAGTAGGTTGAATTCATTTTTATAAAAAAAAACAAATCGCACAATTATATACCTCTAATTATAATATTATTTCATAGAATAATACTAGCTGTTATAAACTTATAAATCAATACTGATTAAACATTGAAGGTTGTTAATAGGTTCGTGGACCGTGGCATGGATTAAAATTAAACTAACTACTTTAAAGTAGTTTAAACATTTATTTGTGTTAATATTGGAAAATAATAATATACTTAATGTACAAAAGTTTCAAATTCTTATAAATCGTTAGTTTTCGTTTAAATAAACAATTTTCTATAAAATACCTAAAGAAATTATTCATATGTATTATTTTTATGTTTTTGTAAGAATAACCAATGAGGAACCTTATTTTATTCGCCTTTTGAATTCAAAATTATACTTGATAAATTTGAATTGTTCTTCTTTTCACGAGAACCATTTATTTTTTAAGTTGACCTTAACTTAGAACATCCTATCTGCGGTAAGATAGAGAGTATAGACTCTTAATAATTTAATATTACTAAAATAATAATTAGATTGAATAAACATTATGTCTTAAGAAACTATTTAAATTTGAATTCAAATAATTACTAAACACATAAAAAAATTATTTTTCAATTTAAGCTGTAGCTTAATGCAATAATCGCATAATCTGGGTATTTTATGTTTCTGTACATTATTCATCTTCAAACAATAAAATATTGGAGTGGGGAATAAGATTTGGAAATAATTAATAAAAAAAACAAAACAATCGATAAATGATCTTCTTAAGAGATTTAGAAAGTAAGGCAGATTTTATTTAGAAAAATAGTTTTCACATATTATAACTATCTGTAGTTTTTCTGTGTAGGACCTGATACGAGAAGTGTAACCATGAAATTAAAGTCAGTAGTGTTTTATTTAAAAATATACATACTTACTTAAGTTTGTAATGAATAATTACATAAATGTTGATTGTTTTTTGTCTAAGAACATGTCGAGTACATCTAATACGAGTGGTCGTAGTTATGTAACACAAGGGATTATAATGTTATGGTTACTTATGAGAAACCTAATACCTATTATAATATTATCAAACTGTTTTACTTACCAACAAAATTGTTATCATACATAAATCAAAAATAATCTACAAAATTAGAACTTTCTCAATACCAATAAATAGCACAAAAAGTTCCAAAATATTTTAAAAGTTACCTACATTATGTTTAATAAAAACTAGGTATTATGTGGATTTTGTGAGCATTTAAAATCTCTGAGTTACAATATCAAACAATTTATATTTTTTCAATAACTGGCGTTGCATAGCAATTTTATTTTTTTCCCTAACTTTAACTTTGAAAAGTATTGGAAATTTTTCCGAAATAGATCCATTTTGCTACCAGAAGCCATCCTAAAATTTGAACTTCAAAGCTTTTTTTTCTAAAATAAAAGTTTCAATCAAACTAAAAAAACACGTACGTGCATACGCCACACATACATATATCATTAAAGACCAATACATTCATCTGTTCCTGTTCACTCAGAATATAAAAGGTATAAATAATAAACAATATGAAAAAAAAAATATTTTTGCTCAACCATTATATTTTTTTTTTTTTTAATTATTTTTATACTCTTAACATCAATGCATATAGCTAGCTCACTGTATTATTACTATAATTATCTTTATTATAGTACCTTGTGTAGTACTTACTTTAAGAATACCATACCATGATTTAATACGATTAATTACCGGGGATTTAAACAATATTATTGCTATTATTATTATTATTATTATTATCTCTTTAGTTAAAGCCAAAACTAAAACACACATATTATATATAAATACATTATACAGTTAGCGTTTAGATATATTATAGCTTTGGACTTGATTTACTACCGATTGTTTAATGGTAGCTGAATTACGAGAAATTACTGTTTTTGATACTTGATAGTGTACATAGCTTATATATATATAAGTACACATCTGAGTGGCTGCCCGAGGCACGCAAGCAACAGTTATACACAATCCCACATAGGTGTATATATATATATGTGTGTGTGTGTGTGTGTGTGTGTGTGTGTGTTCACGACTACCATAAAACACACTTATCTTGTTGACTCATACGACGCTAAAAGTAATGTTTTATAGGTATTTACGTCTACACGACCGTATTGTACGTTGGGTTACAGACGTGTACGTGTTTAATATGTTTATATATAATAATCTGATATAGTGTTAATGGCAATTATAATGGCCATTGGTAGATTATAATCCGAACACATCGACCGTGTCAGCGCATATCCTGGACAGTTTTCGATGTACCAGATCGACAGTTTTTGACTCTATTATACCATTATTACCAATAGAATAATTGATGATATATACGCAGTTTAAACACTGCGCGGGTACGATGGAAGGTTGAAAGGAATTATGGTGTAATCGACCGATGGCGACGGTCGAATTAATTTCGTTGTCTATATTTTAAAATTTTCACTTTTGGACGTAGGAAATTCGACAGTTTAATGTGTAGCGGCAACGCGTATTTGGGTTCAGTAGTTTATGGTACAACGAAACCGAACAGTCACGAAACTGTGGCAAACGATCGTTTATCCATTACAGGTAATCGATTCAATAGATGCCATATGCGTATGTATACCGAGCTACTGATGTATTTTGGTCGAATTGAAACAATGCTAGAAAACACTTAGTTATTTATTTTTCTACTTGAATTTCATGTTCCACCGAGTTATGATTCTATTATAGCTTTGTCTGCACGAGAATACAAAACAAAGTAAGTAATAAATCATAAATTATTATTAATATTGAATTATAATTTATAATATTATATTCAAAACTAACTATGTGTGATTGAAATTTCTATTTGACGTCATAATGAATTTTTAATAGAATATTATACAATATTATTGCACTTTATAGCAAATACGAAAATATAATAAGTAGGTACGTAGGTATACAGTGTTCTTTGCACATCGTTTAAGCTCAAAATCTATCACATCGACAGTTAGGCTTTATTTTATTTTTAACCTATATAAAATTAGAATTATTATGTGGAAACCATCGTTGCCACGAAATAGTAATAATCCAATAATCAAAATTGTAAAACGATAACACGAAATATGTCATAATAATATATTCGTATAACATAATAATTTTTACAATAGGATGATATGTAATGTTATTAGTACAAAACTAAGTGGATAATTAATACCGACATCCGACTAGGTATCTCCAACTATATTATATACATTGGTTTATAATACTCAACAGTCGTGTTCAAATAATTAACGATATGACATCATAATTAAAAATCGAACAATTCAAATAATACTGAGAACAAATATTGAAAGTGATATACTTTGTACATCATACTATTTATTTATTTAGTTTAATTTTTATTTTGTGGTTTAATAAGTTCACGATAGTATAAACAACTAATACTATTCCCGTTAATATTATAAAAAAAAATTATCTCATATTTATGTTAAGATGATTGTACCTACCTAAAGGTGATAGTATAGAAAATAAAAACTTGTCCACTGATACAAACAAGAGGTAATAAACATCGGTATTTGATACCGTAGATACGAATATTATATTATACAATATAATATAGCCATTTATGATACATCACTATATTATTGTATAAGGTGTATAACATAATATACGTTTTCAAACATTCAAAATGTCCCTGTCATTGGATGTCTCCTGCTTCATCGTGTACCGACGTCAGTTTACACAAATATTTGCCAACAATTTTGGAGTAAATCAATATAGTAAACGATTTGTTAAACAACCGACAAACATTATAATATATTCACACAGTAGACATCGTGAACCATTGCGTACAAATCATTTGGACAATTCAGTTTTTAGTTAATGAACGGGTAAAATATAATATTGTATGCATCGACATTGTAAATAGGTAATAAAATATGCTAAAATAAAATGTATGTATACAATACTAATATAGAGGAACGTCCAGAGATAGGGGACAATAAAACTATTAGGCCCCAGGCCCCATTTTTGGAATATTTTTAGAGGGCTTCTGAAAGTTTCGATGTATGGTAATTAATAATATAATACATATTTTAAGATTTAGGATTATTCGTCATTACTCATTCGAAATTCGAACCTATCTTCAAATAATATTTTTCTTTATGAAATGCATATCGTTAATACAATTTTATTTCGTCTTTGTAAACTAGTCTGTTCGAATTATATATAAATAGGCAACGCGCGACGTTTTCAATTATTATTTATTATAATAAAATATTATTGACTATTTTTGTGGTGGTGCCAGAGTGGCGAGTGAGAAAAAATAGAATAATGATAATATAAATATAAAAATTGTGCATAGCAAAGAGGTATTCTCTATCAAGTATATCATGTTGCACTCCAGACAGATAGTGAGAACAAGCTATTTATAGTCAATTCATAATTGATAATATTTACTTAATACCTATGGGGGTATGGCGGACATGGGCCGCAGTTTCTCAAATAAAGTTTAAAATTGAGACTAATCTTACTTAGTAAAGAGTGAATACTTACTAACCCAAATATCAATTGGCATGTAATAATTTATTAAAATATGTGTACATTCTTTTCTCATTTTTAATATGTATATTAGTTTTTTTTAAGTATTATAGCTGAGTATTAGACTATAGGTACCTATAATTATAGAATAATACTAAAATTTCTAAATCAATTAAAATTTGAACTATATCTAAGTAATACCTATGTAAATCAAGAAACGATATTTTATTTTCTATAGTTCGAGTTTTATAATATTATTTATTAACATTTCTGTGGTTTATTACAAATAGGTGGTAATAATTATATTGATTGTAAATATTGCCAAAATAAACTGTAATAATAGGATATTACAATTAAAAACCAACAAAAATATATTTATTTATAAATGTGTTGTATTAATTATTTATGCTATTTTATAAATAAAAAAATAGTTTTTATTACCAGTACTCAGTATGTTAAATTAAATAGAAATAATCATATTGAAATTAATATATTAATATAAAAAGTATTTTGTTTGTCATATCGTATGATGGTCAAAACACCCCTACATTAATTTTCCTAAAACCTTGGGACGGCCCTGATACTATATGATAAATGATAATGCGCTTATTACCACAAATATATTGGTGCACCCTCCGTTAAAAATATCATATATATGAAAAATCCCCAATATTATTTCTTATTTCATATTTATATATTTCTTATTTCATATTTATATATTTTTATTAATATTTATTTATTCTATTAAAAATATTGCATTATATGAATATATCATTTTTATTAATTAATAATAGAAATAATTCGATGTTAGACAGCTAGTTGAAAGAAGTGGTTCTTAACTATGAACATTCTACTTTACTTAACTAAGTATTTAAAAGGTATAGCATGTGATATTTTATTCAAAAAAAACCTTTATAATGTAAATTTCATTAAAAAAAAAAAATAATGTTTATTTTAAGATAATACAGTAAGTTGAAATATAAATTATTTATATAACTAATTAATAATAATTATATATTTATATCATGCAATATTTTCAATAAAATAAATAATGATAAAAAAATATAAATATGAAACAGGTGATAACATTGCTGAGGATATTTTGAAAGTGCACAAAATATTATATCTGCTCACCTCGTGCCTAAATCTACCTCGCTGCAGTTAGTTCTATTCTTGGAAATCAATAATTCAACAACACATTAATTTGACATTGAGTTCAAAATTAAATATCTCTATAAGATCTCTACGAAAAAAAAAACAAAAACGCATGATTTAATATTGTTTTATTTAGAATCTTAGTAAATATAAAAACAAATATTATATGAATTAAATCGATTATATTGTGTGTTCTATCTCTCTCTCTGTGTTTGCATCTCTCTCTATGCAAGTTAATAGTTCAACAAAATTAGATTTTCATAAATAACAGTTAGTAAAAGAGTTACTAGCGGCTGACGCGTATAAACACTGAAATACATCCTATACACGCATATAAATGCATAATATATAATATTATCTAGTTTTACCTACTACAGTAAGCAGAAACGCATGAAAACACAATATAGTTTGCTATAAATATAATATTATAGATGCTCAACGCCACCGTAGTTGCACGATATTATGTAATATTTAAAAATATTTATCAAAAGAAACACCCGGCATAATAAAACACCGAGTCAGTGTGACGGTGTAGGAAAAAGGGTTTTTTTTTTCCACCAAAGGTTATTTCGGACGGGAAAAAAGCAGCAGTACAAACAAATGCGCGTGCGGAAAAAAGAAAAGTAACAAAAGCTGATAGCATGTGTTGGTGAACCCCGAGGGATTTAAATGTTGTTTTTTTTCACCAACGGGTTTTGTGACAATATACCGTTTATTCATTTAAATCACTGACCTAACTCGACTCCACGAAAAATAAATATATATATAATTTATATTATGCATGCGTGTGTATAGACTTTTTATGTATTGTTCCACAGGTCCCTTTTTATTTATAGTCAATAAATTATATCACAATAGGAATTATATTCATTTAAATTTTCACAATAAAATTAATAGTTTATCATAGTCGACAGCTTTTATTCAATATATACTATAAGTTATTATATTATTATCTTAAATTATCACTTGCACAATATGTACGACTATACTATCAAGTTTAACATAAATTCGCTGTGATGTGACACACACAAAAAAAAATCAAATAATTTCTAAAAGAAAACAGCAATGTATACCTTTTGGATGTTGGAAAAAAACTGTACATTTTTTATACATTATTTCTATGAAAATATAATAAAAACTGTGGAAGTCGCTGTCTTATACTACAGTAGATTTTGAATCTACATCATCTTTAAGTAGGTCACTGTAATTTATGAGTTACGTTTGAATTCAATGATAAATCATGACATAACTCAGACAAAATATGATTCTGAGCAAATTCCATGTGTAAGCATCTGTATCATATTATAATATTATTTGTATTAACGTAGACGTTAATATAAGGATGTACCGTATACTAGATTCGTGGTCTAACGATGTCCATTTGGTCGTGGTATAGTTTGAAAATAATGAAAATATTATTTTGAAAATTGATTTCAAGAAATTAAAATTTCTATTTTTTTTAACAAAATACCATTCAAACTTTAATATTATTTATTTAAACTTAACATGACTTTATAAATTGTGCATATTTATTCAGGATTTTTCTTAATTACTTTTGGAAAAACTTTATTTTTAAGCATTTTATAAGCCATTAGGCATAATTTTAAAGTGCTTGTAAATTGTTGCCCCTCAAATATTAAAATTAATCCCTTCATAAAATATATTATATTATAGTTTAAACTAATATATTTTCTATAAATAAATTAATCTCCTCCCTAATTTACTGTAAACATGATTTTGGTTTTTCAACTGATTATTTAGTATTTTCCAAAAAATATTGTTTTTATTTTTTTTTCAAACTATTGAAAAAAGAAAATTACTGAGTTTAGAAATTCTTATATTAAAAATTGTTAGGAAAACATAAATCTCACATTCACTTTAAAAATGTTGGAGTTAATCATGGATAGGTACTACGTTTTGTCTTTATTTATATAAACAATTGTCATTATCATTATTTATTAAAAATTCCGATCAGCTCTGATGAATGTTACATTCAAGTCAAAAGGTTATTCTCTACAATTGTGAAGTTTAAGAATGGACTTTCATGAATCAAGATAGACTTTAAAGTGTATCAACAAATGAAATTAAACGAGATTTGTTAAACGAATTGTCTGATGAAACAAATCTTGAACAAATTTGGAATTTTGAATCGTCTATATTATATATATATATATATATTTATAAATAATTAACTCCAATATTAGTGGCCATTAGCTTTTTATATGATTTTGAAATTATTAGACAACTTTATAATAATAATAAAAAAATGTATAACTATTTTTATCGTATTAAATATATTTCTCTATTTCGATACTCTTGAGAAATGTCAATATATACGTTTATTTTGGCTAAAAATGAAGATATTAAAATATCATTCGATAAAGAAAACAGAAGGCATTTTTCTTTATAAACTATGATATAAAGGGCAGTAAGCTTTTATTAAACTTTATTTATTGATGCTTGATATTCGATTAATATATTGTTGACATCAAAGTATCAAACTCGCGTTTTTACATTGATGGTATTCGTGAAACAAAAAAAAGAGCTTATGGGAAAATGGAATGATAAATTTTCCCTCATACCATCATACCCTCATATCATCCCGTATGAGTCAATACCACATAATATATATGTTACGGTCCAAGTGGAGAAATGGCCACCTGACCGAGAGTTGTATACAATACTCGAGTTTTTCAAACCACGTTGAGAATTGTACACAAATATACAATGACTAGTACTGACGGTGTCATGTGAAAAAATGTATAATATACTAATACTTAACTTGATAACAATAAAATTATTATATTTATAATATTATATAAATATCACTTATTTATTTCGAAATATAATGTGATTATGACATTTGATTACTATTACAATTAAAATTAAATAAAACATTAAAGTGGAGATTGAAATATAATTTATATATAATATAATAAGTAGAGAGGTACTTATTTATGTTGACGTGTGTTTCCATTATTGCATTTGGAGTTAAGTGAAATTCTAGCTTCTAGCAAAACTCTATACAATTGTACCTCCTTGTGTCGCATTTGTTGACACTATTGCAGCGGTCATTACCGTGACCTCCTAGATTGTGATACAGCCTATCTACTTCTCTGAAGGACAACTAATTGCGGGTCATCATTAAACTAACAACTAACAAACTGTTCATTGACAAAATTTGAACTGAATGCTACTATAACAATGTTATAGTTTTCCTTTGGTTGAATTGTGTCCAACTTAAATTAAAATACAACATCGTTATATCCCTTTCTATGTTTTTATATTTAATACACCCGATTGATAAATGAGTTTCGTGTAAAATATGAATTAGTATTTTGTTGAGTATGCACATAATATTTAATTTGATTACTCTCATTTATTAACATTTATTAACATATATAGCACGTCTTTCCACATTATACACTTAAAAATTACATAATTATTAGTGTCAAACTACATTGGAAATAAATATCTATATTTAACATTGCCCAAATATTCCGTGCATATTGTATAATGTATACAATAACTGATTTTTCCATTTGGGCCGTAACATATAACGTATACCGTAATAATATAATATAGTATCGAGTACAATCGACACAAAACTTTTTTTTAATTTTTACATAATTTTCATTTGTTTATTTAGACACTATAATACTTACTATTTACTAGATTTATATATGACGAAATTATACTACCAGATGAGCCTCATTGAAGTGATTATAATTACTATATTATTAATCTTCATTCACTAATATTGTGATTAGTAAGTTTAACTAATACAATTTAAACTTAATTATATAAATTTAATCATATACCAATTACTTTTCAATAGTGTTCATTGTATATGTATATATTATAAACCCAACAATGGAATGCATAAAATAATACATACAATGGTGATTTAATGTTAATTTATTATCATTTACAATTATACCTGTGCTATGAAAAGTTGTATTTTTCTAGAACAGTAAGATAAGATTTCATCAAGACGGTTTTATTAATTTAAAATTATTATGGTGTATTCCCTGCACCATATATAATTGATCAAAAATACGTAGGTTCTGTAAACTGCATATATTTTAATGAAAACTGCTATCGCAAGTATATCGGACGTTCTCAAGGCTTAACGAAAATAAATTGGCCACTGAGAATGAAAATAATTCAAATCCTCTAGATTTATTTAGAACAACCAAACGTATAACATTACAAATTTTGTGAAAGCATCAGAAATTCTAAAAATAATTGTTTCAACATTCCTAAACAGTATATCCTATATATTGATAGTTTACAGTTGTCACTAGTCGTTGACTATTAATTTATAATATACAATTATATATTAATAAGGAGAGATAATTATACAGCAGGGGTGGCCAACCAGTCGATCGCGAGATGAATTTGAGTCGATCGCGACACATTTTCCCATTTTCATAAAGTTTTGAATTTTTTTCAGAAAACAATTAAAATATTTATTTTTTTTTTTGTAAATTTGTATATTTTTGTATATCCCAGGAATATAAAAATTACATTTAGAAAAAAGCAATAAATAAAACTATATTATACACAGATATCGAATAAAAGAACTGTAACACACATTGACAACCTTTTTCTTTTTGGTCGATCGCGACAACCTAGAAAATTTCGGAGGTCGATCGCAAGTCTATTGAAGTTGGCCACCCTGTTATATAGTACCCATCAGCCCTAGGTGCGCAAACCGTTACATCGGACGACTAAGAAATGTAGCATTAGGTCTTCTGTATCTTTTTTCGTTCAAAAAAAAACTAAATGTTATTATTATAAGTGTATTCATTTTTAAGAATTTTAAATAAAAACTGAAAACTTAAAAATAAAATCCCACACAAGTAAAATAGTACATTTTTTAATAAATGCATAAAAAAAAAATTATTTTAAATAATAATTACCATATTATATTATGTATTGGATAACATTTATTTGGGAAAATAAATAGACTGGTAGTCATTCGAATTTATATTAATTTAGTTCATTTTTAAAATACTTAATATCAAGATATATAATAATGTATAGTTCTCAAAACACTTATTTCTATGAAAATTGAGTAAGTACGTATTATATAACGGTATTAGCGGTATAAGAAATGAGGGCAAATAAAAATAAAAATAAAACTTTCTATTAAATTCTTAAATGATATTCAAATTGATTTTTTGTCTAGGCAAATAATACAATATTAATTTGATTAGAGTTTGGGTTGTAATTAAAAATAATATTATAATGTTTTTATTATGACAACATATTTTATTATGTTGTTATTTAAAGATTTAGACTACTAAATTTAGAGTATTTTTTTAATTTAAAAATATGAAAGTTTAAATTTAAAAAAAATAGAGCATGAGAATATTTTTTATATGAAAATGTATTTTTATAAAAACAAAAAATGTATTTAAAAAAATATTATAAATCATGAATAATATATTGGAGGTGTTAAAAATATAAGAAGTATAATATATAATAAATCAGTTTTTATTTTACATTTAAATAGTTAGTTGTAAAATAATTTTTGTATAAGCGATAAATTATGAATTAAAAATACTTATTATTCTCAAACCTTGAATAAAAACATGATTAATTTGCGTATAATAATATAATTAAATAAATCTATAGTTTATTGTTATCATTTTAGTTAACATTAAATAAATTGAACAAACAAGTCTAACCCTTTTTATTTTAAAATAATTAAAGAATAATAGTTGTAAGTTATGAAATTATGACATTATTTTAGTATTTATTAGTACTTAATTTATAATTAATTACATAACATTATTTGCTTCGTATGATTTATAAAAAATATAACTCTGGCTTTATCATATTGACATCTAGCAGATTTTTTTTACTCATGGCAGTTGACAGCTACATTTAATGAACAATCAAAATGCAGAGGTATCGACTATATAATTAGATTTTATCTCGACCTGCCAGGGATGGTTTACCGCCGCATTTTAGCTTGCAGTGTACCTTTTTCAGTGTCTTTTTTTTTATGGTTTATTTATTAGAGATCAAATGATAATTTACCAATTCAAAAGTTACGGTTGATGTATGCCAAAACATTGAGTTTTGTAACCATATTTTTTGTAATAAACATTTTATGGTTATTTAAAATTTTAAAATGTATACATGTTTTTTGTTTAATTTATACAAAATAAAACTTTAAGTAAATATGTTAAACCCATTTTAAAATATGTGGCTTACTTAATATTATTTTAAACTTTACAGATATTGTGATAATTTCATTTTACTGCAATTAGGTATTAAATTGTAAATATAATTCTAATTGATTAATCGGATTCTAATAAAATATATATATATTAACCCTTTCAATGCTTAAAATCACGTGATGCGCGAATTCTAGAATCTAATACTATCTACACAAAAAAAAAAATGTTTCCATCAGCTCCTATTCATAATATAGACTTCGTTGATTATCAACTTAGCCAGTTTATGTTAGAACAATCTTTCCATTGATTGCGCACAGTCTCAAATTGATAAGAATAGTAGAAACCATCTATAAGTTTTATACTATAATAAATTTATAATGCAATTCATAATATTAAATTATGATGAACGTTTTTAATAATAATATACAGTAGGGAATTGGTAGTGTCAATCATATAGAATGGTTATAATTGATATAATATGCCCTAACAAAGTACTAAATTTGCATTAATTATTACTGTACACTGAATACACAACCTAAAGTCGGCATGTAAACCGACGTTGTTGTTAATCTTAAAATTAAATTTTTGGTCTTAAACGTTACGTGAGTAGGAAGGATCAACCATTAATATACACAAAATAATATACAGGATGCGATTACACGACGTAATTAAGGAAAAAACGTATTTTTCATATATTTCTAAAAACCTACTTTTTATAATTACAAAACTTTAGAAAAAATTACCTCTATGGTACTTAAGGCCATAAGTGGAGGTAGTTATACAATTTAGTAATCACTTAAGCCATTGTGCAATTAAATAACCATAAAGACCAGCATTTCTATTTTATTTGATTTATTATCATACAATTTTAGATTAACGATTAGTGATATGTACGTTCAAGGATATGACATTTTTTTATCAATAACGAATATAGTAAAACAGTAAAAGTATATAATATAGTAAATAGTAACAAATATTTAACATGCATATAAATTATGAATACTTATGACGAACTAGCCGTTTAAAACGCAATAAATGAATATTATTAAATACATTTTGTAACTTGACCTGTGCAGGTTCATATATGTTAAATATCGCAATAAGGACACAATAAAAAAAAGATTCAAATGACGTATAGTGTGGTCGTGGGTGGGTGGGAAACCTTTTAGGCAATAATACTTGTATATTAAATACTATTTATAAAAATATTTATTATAAAGTATTATTAATGATATAACCAGCGCCATGATCGTATCTCCAGCTAAGTATTTTTAATATAATAATAATTGCATTAATAGTAATAATAATAATTAAAAAAGAAAAAACGTGGATAACTGTATTATGTTACACCAAATATTAATGTTATGGATGTGAATACGTGTACTACTTGTTGTGTTTGCTTTATATAAGTCAATGTTTCAGAAAACATTTGACATAAAGTACAACGAAACCGGGGTCCAATGGGTCAGAGGGGTTTCAGCCATTTTCGATTTTGACACCTTGTTGCCGCCTGCCGAATAATCTATGCTTAATTCCATGCTTCTTTAGGGTACCTCGAATCAGCACTATACATTGCATTTGCCATAAGAAAACGCGAAAATGAGGAAATTTTTGGCAGTATTGGTCTTAGCTAGATATTAGATTAAGTTGATTGTGCTACGTAAACTTCGAAAATGAAAACTTTTACTTTGGATAAAGCTGCAAGTTTAATTCAGGCATTAATCTTTAATTAAATTGTACATGCACTTGTACATTATCTTATCACTTGGAGAGTGGTGCCAAACACGTGTAAAATATCGAAACAAAAGAAAAGATTTAAATTGTACAAAGAAAACGGTGGGCCAAACATTTCAGAAACTTTGCATCAAAATTAACAATGCAGATGATATTTTCATAATTCAACTCATTTTGAGGTATGGCAAGTTGATAAAAGTTGCCAAAGATTTCGGTTTTTTTTCCTGGAAAATCTTTGTACAGTATTAGTACCATAAAATTAAAAAAAAAAATCAGCGATAGATTTAACAATAAAATACGAAAAATATATTAAAAAATCAGAATTTATTGATAACATTTCTAATTTTCAGCACGTAAATATCAATTATTCCTAATCATATTAAATCCGTAAAAGTTCTTAAATAACATAATTTAGTTCAATATAACAACATTCAAATTAAAAATAAATTCTAAATAAATAAATAAAAATTAAATTGTATATCTAAATTTATACTTAAAACAAGAGAACATATTTTATACAATAAAACAATGATAAACCGTTGTCCTATAATGAGTGCCGTTTTCATTCAAAAAACGTCATTGTATTAAAAAAAAGACAGTTGTACAGTAAGTCATTCAACTTATCTCTTCGGGGATCCTGTGCTACGCCATTTCCATTTTTGTAACTGAATTAATAAGTACTCAACTATTTCACTGCACGGACCCGCATCTTGAACTTGCTAATTATCTTTATCGCTTACAATAAGCTTCCCATATAAAGTCATCCACCATGAAAACCTCAACAGTTTAAAATATTTCTACTACTGATAATTCCTAATTCATGATCTGAATAAACTTTAATTATTATCCAATGATCTTGACACAAACCACACATTTGTATTTACTATTAATGATTCTTAACTACTTCCATTGCCCAATCAGCTAGAACTACTTAGGATAAAAGTAATCAACTCATGTTTTGTATTATTTTTTAAAATTGTTATAAAAATATTACCAACCAACCAGCATTTGTGGCAAAAAATAAACCTTTGCTTCTAATTTGTGTCTATTGTATCACTAACTTCAATATTTCTTGTTCGGATATCAAATAAATTACTGAAAGTGAAGAATTCTGCACAATTTAAATTAAATAAATCAGACTTCTATATATACCAACTACGACATGAAAAATCGTTTAGCGTACTAATGAGAAATCTTCACAGCTCAACTCTATTATAACAAATAAAAAAAAAGAATAACTAAGTCCCTCAATCCCTTATACTAACTCCTTTAGTAATTTATCTCCTAGAACATAACTAATGTTGCGGAGAAAATCATCCATCTATTTCTTTCCATAAATATAAAAGTTAGCATGAATTTGTCGATATAATCATCCTGCGAACTAATATAATGTCCAAATCATAAGGAATTTCAATCCAATCATCATCCAAAAAAAAAAAAAAAAATATCGACTATGATCACTCAAACACTATTGATATATTCCCATAAATATATGCGATACTTTATAAAATACCTCCCCCCTCAAAATCATGTACATTGTACAAGCAAACGATACAAACACTAATTATACCAACACTACATTTTCAATTGATGTAATCACTTCCTCTAAAATAATCGTTAATTTATTGATGAATTAAATGAACTCATTAATTTATATTCTAATCACAAACACCAATAAATTATTAATTTTCTATAATGGTTAAAAACGTACGTATTAATAACATTTAAAAATGTATGTACATATTATAAAAAAATCTAACCAAATTAAATTGAATTTACAGATTTTTTTTTCTAGATTGTATTTTTTTTTTTAGTTCTACTAAAATAAAAAATAAACGTTTGCTCAAACGATCATTTATAATATGCATTTACAAAAAATATGATACTATTATAAAATATTAATTAAAAATGTCTAAAACATATTTTATTAACAATAACCTATAGTTTGTTACAACATAAATAAAAAATATACATTTATTATATTTTAATTTATTCATTAAATTATAAAATAATATGAATAATAATTCAACTTAAATATGAGTAAATACATTCACTAAACATTCTAGGTACATTTCTAGGTATTGTATAAAGCAATGGTTGAAAAATAGCATATTTGTTTAAACTTCTGCAGCATACTTCTATTATGCATCTAAAAATGAGATTAAATCAGTATAATATTTTAATAAACATTCATCAACTTGAAAAATTATTTCTGTGCATCCTACATTTAATTTTCTATTAAATATCCCTACTAAAACATCTCAACCCAGATTTAAACAGATCACATATGGTATAAATCGCTTAAAATGAGTCTAAGTATTTTTTAAATTGCATTGTGTAAATAAAATAATAATTTATATAATGGCAAATTAATACAATATATTTTTAGAATTACAATAAAATACAACTAAAAAGGTTGCTTACTAGATAACTACTTAGAATAGAATATACTTTAATTGATTTTCATAAAACTCGTTCATTATTTTTATAGATATATATTCTATAATAATAAATATTATTAAATTTGTCTTAATATAAAGAACGATTTTAATTTGATATGAGTCTTAGTTGAAGCAAGGTGAAAACAATTATTTTCTAAAATCTTGGAAAAAGTTTTAATTTAAAATTGAACGATTCACATTTTATAAAGATGCATCAGTATGAGCGAATATTTTAAATACTAAGCTATATTGTTATAATAAAATACATCAATTAGAACAGTTAAAGATTTAAAATGTTTAAATATAATATATTATATTAATTATACTAATATAAATGTATGCAGTAAATAAATTATGTGTATACAAGAGAAAAAGGTATAATAATTAATTGTAATTATTTTTATACTCCCTTTATTATCACTTATTTGTAGCATTTGCTGTTAAGAAAAACAGAAAATAAACAATAGCTATTCAATTAGGTATGACATAAAATTAATTATATTCAATCCTTGAATACAAATGTGGTGAGTATGAGTATAATGGAATATATTTCATGATAAAATGAGTATAAACATTTGAAAACGTGAAAATTAACTTTAAACGGAGATGATACCTATAATTCGTACACTTGCATTTGTACATCGTTGGAAAATATTTATAATATACATTTAGATATATAATTTAATATTATTATTTAAATGTAATTTACAATAATATTCGTAAGAAATTAGTTGTAACGTTAAATTAATTCAAACAAGCCTAATATTTCTCTATGATTTTGGTACTTTAAGGAATCTATAATAATTAATTACATAACTTTTTTTTATATAACAAAATTAATTTAAACACACGCCATATTATAGTAGACTGTTATAATAATTATTTAATAAAATATCAACAGGGTACGAACTCTGATATAATTAAATTTTATCTGGATCAGCTAAGGGATTGAATTTTATTAATTTAATCGCTTTTTTGTTTTGTTCTACTTTATGGTATAAACATCAGAAATCTATAAAATATCTAAAAATTTAACAATTCGAAATTTATGATTGAATGCCAAAAAAAAATAGCAGTTGTTACATTATCTAACAGTTATTGCATACTTATTTCAAATTTGAAATGTCCCATAAAATTTTATTTTAAATTAATGAAAACAATAGTGTGAAATCAAATAACAATTTTCATTTCTAATTTTATGATTTTTATATAATTGCATAATATTCGATTTGATTTGAATTTGATTGTTCTTTTTTACGATTTTAGTTTTTATTTTTAATACCTCATTAAATAAATTGTTATGAGTTAATATTATTGTTATATTGTTTAACATTTTGATTTAATCTATATATTTCTTAAATTTCAATAAATAACTCATTATTACCTATACTAAAGATTAACTCAAGAATGTATAACTATTATAATTATTTATTTTTATTTTGCATAAGACAACAATGTCAATAATTCAAAATAATGATTTAGATTAGATATGCTTATTTTACCACATTTTTTTTAACTGAATAATTTAATAATAATATATTTAATTTATGGTTCGTTGAATTAGACATGGTATAAACAGTTACCGTTGAAATCAGTATGAAAACTGACAGATTCATTATACTCTCTCATTATATACTCTCTCTATTAAAATACTAAATTTTCATTAATTATTGATATGCACAATTTAAATTTAGTTGTAAACCCGATCTTGTTAATCTAAAAATTAATATTTTGATTTCAAATATCATATAGGTAGGTAAGATTATCGTATATCAACATATTTGTGACATAATTGAGGACGAAATTAATTTTTCATACTATCTTTTCTGTACCAGATACTTATTTTACTTTCAAACTTTAATAAAAATTATCTTTACGATGGACCATGGACAGAGGTAGGTTTAATATTAAATATGTTATCACTTAAGCCATTTATTATGTCGAGTACTCGTTAAGAAGTCACGCCATTTGATTGTCAGTATTAGATTCATTAATTATTGTATATTATATTCTCTATAGCTATGTTATCTAACATTAAAGAGGATGACAGCAGTAATATTGCTTTGTTATAACGTTTATTATTTAACCATTTAAAAAAAAAAGACTATAATATTATAATATTTATAGTATAAACAGGTCTATCATAAATATTTAACGTAAAAATCAAGCGAATTTTATTATTGATTATACTACTATACTTTTAAAATCGTATAACCATATAATTCTAGTCTTATAAATATTTACTTATAAAAAGAAACAATATAAACAACTCCAATAATTAATTATTATTATAAATACATAATATTACTTAAAATATAATATTGTATAATTGTATACAATTTTCCAAATGAATAAATAAAAACTTATCAAGCATAAATTAAGCATAATTATATGTGAACTTACATAAACGTAAAAATTACGTGTAATTTTATAATTTTCATGAAATTATTTCACTTTGATTTATCCACGTATCTTTGAACACTTAAAATTACCGATTGACTTAATTATACAAAATATATTTCTAAACTAATATATTATGTTTGCATGATGAAAAAACAATAAGCTAATGGCGCCTTATATAATGAAATAAAAGCTTTAAAAACAAACATCTTTATTTAGGCATTTGATTTATTATGATAAAGTTTTTTCATAAAAAAAAAAATACATGCAAAAAAATAAGTTGAATAGAGACATTAATGATTAATGATATGAACGTTTAAAGGTATAAAATATTTTGATATTGATATTTGATAATGGAATATTGTAAGTTAAATCACAAAAAAAAATACATGATATAATACAAACCAGCTGCGTAGAACACCATAAATAATATACACTGTAACGTCGCCTAAACGGGTTTTACCTAAACGTTTAATATTGTACGGCGGAACGGCGGCGCACCTTTTATTGGCCTTTAAACAATTAATTTTCATATTGTATCGGATAACAACAAGTATGACGGATCAAACGGCGCTTAGATGTAACATTAATAACACCATATGTAAATAGTACCTACGGAAACGACGTGTGCATAATATAGTATTATAATATTTTATTCAGTAACGGTTCGGCGATGTTTGCGTCGGTAAAATTCGAAGTTTTGAAATCATTGTGTACAGCGAAGAGGGACAAGCGGATCGTCGCGGAGAACGAGATGCGACTTTGTATCAATCGACAAAATAATAAGTTCGTAAATTGTGATACATCGGATTCGACGAAATGTCGTCTGCGCAAGGTAGATGAAAATAATATCATGGGAAGTTTTTCTCGCCATTTCTCCGATCCGCTCATGTTGCGATGTAGTATAATATAATAATACAACCATATTTCAATTCGCGAACTAGAATATGGAAATAGAATAGTATTTCAAGCATCATGTCTCACGAACTTCGAAAACAGCTTACGTAAGTAACATGCAGATTAGTCAGTGGCGGGACGATCGAGGGATATCGAGTACAATATAAACGAGTATGACGTCCCGGTATTTTATTTTTCGTCTCTAGTTGTTTTAAATAATATCTACATCATCAAGTTTACGACGCACATAATGTGTTTATCTTTTACGTACAGGTACGATAAAAAAATTCGTATTTTTTTTTACGATATAAAATTATATCGTTATACTTATACGTAAGGACTTTTGTTGCCAACCACTGTTATGCGCGCACCAGAAAAAAACGTGGTAAGCATATACTTACCTTACACAATAATAATAATAATAATAATAATAATATATACTGCACTATAGAGGCGGATCGGGAGACGCGTATAACTCGGAACATTTAATATTTTCAAAGCAGAATAATAAGTATCCGAATGATATTATCCATGCATCGACACACGTTTCCATTTGAATTCCGACGAAATTTGCAAATATTAAGCTGTTTAATATAATAGCGTCGTGTATGCGCGTTTCAGACGTGCACTCATCGTTTATAAACTCATCATAATATATTACAGCAAGAATAACCTATACGAGTCATAATCCGGAGTTCGATTTTATTGTTTTGCGCGAGTGTTTATATAAGTTTTACATTCAATGATCCTATACCAATTAATGAGAATCGTCATTCATCACCCGAAAATGGTATATATTATAGTTATTAGTTAGACGAAAAAATTTCTTATTATATAATTATATATATTAGTCCAGATCACTCTGATTAGTATTTTGTTGTGCTGCACAAAAATTTGAAAATATTTATTTAAAATTATTTTCATACTATGTTATGATGTCTAGTGCAAAGCGCAATTTATCAGTTGTTAGGATGATGCAATGTGTATGCCAAAGTTCAAAAAAACATTTTTATGTAGTCACGCACAGTACATTAATTGTTAAGGAAACGGAAGTATGAAATAATATTGTGATTTTAATACTTAAATACTCCACCCCAATGAAAAATTTCAAAACAATTAAAACTTTTTCCGTGTATATAGGTATAATATATAACAAAATATATATATATTTATTTGTTTATATCATATATCACGTCGGCCGTCTACTTTTCCGCAAATGAGTATTATATCCAAAGACGGTTTTATTGCTCGGGTGGGGGATGTTTTTGAATATATATATATATATATATATATATGCATTTGTTTTATTTCCATAATTGTTTTCGGAAAAGGAACGAGCGTGTATATGCTTTTAAAGCCGGATTTTTGCCGCATTCAATCCAATCGTAACCGTTAGACATTAGTCTATAATGTTTCCGCTGAAGTCTACGTCGAGTGTAATTTATCGTCCATATATTTTCCTCCATTTCGAAACCGCCTGTCTACTCTAAATTCTGTTTATACACTGTGTCTTACCAGGCGACCTGAATATTTTGTGCAGTGACTGTTAAAAATATAAATGATCACGCACACTCCAAATTATTTAACAGATTAAATTATAATCAAAGAATTAATCACATTTAAGTGTGATAAAAACAAAACACGTGTTAAAATTACCTTAAACTATTACATTTTAAACGACGCATTATTTACCTATATGTATATATATATATCATAGATAAAACATCGAGAATATAATATAGATAATTTTACTTTTTACGCTGCCAAAAATAAATTAGTGCATATTCCAAAATTTAATTTAATTAATAGGTTAGTAACTAACCGATTTCAAAACCTGATCAAAAAGGTCAAGAACAGATCATCATAATATAATTGCATCCCAGTAAATCTTGTTTTATATAAACTAGGTAGTCGAGTCCCTAAAATCAATTATTTCAATGCATTTGGTTAATATGCGAATGTATACTATATCCTTGTCTTATAGTACCAATTGTATGCTACAGTAATATAAAGAAGATTTTTGTTATGCGTATTATAAATATTAGTAGTTTAAATTTATAATTACATATATTATATACCTAATACACAAATGTATAATAATAATTAACTAAAATTAAAAAGAACATTACTATAATGCCTATAATATAAAATACAGCCCATTATTTCATATAATTATTGTAATATAAAATAGGTAGGTACATATATAATAATTATATTATATACTGTTATATTATTATATTAATATAACAGTAAGTATAAAAATAATATTTTTTTAAAATAAAATCATTAAATTTAGAATTCACTGGTTTACGGATGTTATGAGTTAAAAATATTGATTAAGTACCATTTATAAGTTATAACCAAGTTAAAACACTGTGTCAATTGAAAATACTGCGCTCGAAAACGAACATCAGTTTGGTGTATAATCATGTAATGTATCTAACTAAATAAATACTGTAAATAAACTAACAATTCGACACGAGCATTGATACTGTTACAGTAATAATATAAATCAAATAATTATAATAACGTTTTATTAGCTCAAACAAATGAGATTATCTATTCCGTCGAGTAATAGTCATTGTTTAACGACTAAATTTGAATCTCGTCTTTTCGCGAGCCACTGTCCACTGGTGATAATATACACTATGTATTATGTACATATACATAGAAATAGTGGCTGATTTTCTTGCAGTCGGAACTTACCGAAACACGGTGGTTTGGCCTCAACGAGTGTCGGATATTGGCTGTACAGACCGCAGCCCGAAAGTCGTTCGATCGTCGGCTCACCACGGTCGACATTTATACAATAAAGCTTTTAACGGATCATTACACATACCATCTGAATGTCTGAACAAATCAGAATAGAATGTGTTTGCCTTTAAAAAATGTATATAACATATTATATAAAATATACAATAAGTAAACATAATAATAATATGTAAGTAATACTCAACACATGAGTGTTCCTTCCCCTCCACCGACACAATGATTTTGGAGAACATTTTGACTCTTTTGAGATGTTTAAAATGGAATAAATAGGACTATAACTATATTTTATATAAATATAAATATAAAATATACCAAGCATATTCGGCCTAATTTGTTCATTCAATAATGAATTTATTCAAATTCTTGAGATTTGTTTAACTAACTTAACTGGCGTCTTATAGTTAGGGTTTTAAAATTTCATAAAATTTATTTTCTTGAAATATTTCATTACAATGAAAAATAAAATATAAATTATTATATCTTAAAGTTTATAATCACATCCAACTTGCAAGTGAAAATTTTCAAAAGTTGGTTATATTTTCTGTATACGAGTATAATCAATAAATTATTTCTAATCAAATATAACCGAACACATTTAAAAAAAGAAAAAATATTTTTCAATATTTCATTGAAATATTTCAAAAAGAGTGAAATTTTCAACTGTGAAATATTTCAATTGAAACAAATTTAGAACCCTACTTATAGTTATAGCGATACAAACTTTTGTTTTTCGATAGAGAGCGCCCCTTTTCTATTGTAAACTATTTAATATCTAACTTCTTAAAAAATTATGATTAACCAAATTCAATATTCAAACGAGTAATTTTAAATTCTGAACAGAATGATACATGTATCATGGTGTATTTTTTGTTTTTTTTATGAATGAGTAATTGACGATAAAATGCTTTAATTTCTAAAAATTGTATTTAAAAAAAAAATGTATTTATTTTATACTTTGAAGAAGTAAGATTCGATAATTCCTAGTAATTAATTTTATAACTAAGAAAAACAAACAAAAAATTAAGGGAAAACGGATTTTTATATATTATAATAAGTGTTGATTAAATATTATTTTCTGGATATAAATACTTAAAAATTAAAATATATATAAAAAAATATAAATAGACACGCATTTTTTGTATATGCATTTAAAGTTAAAATTTTAACGACATTTTTATCACAAAAAATTACAAACTATTTTGTAGATAAAAACGTATACATTTTTTTTGTATCGTAGTTTTGAAACTGGTATTTAAGATTCTTCATAAATAGTTCATACATGAACCATAAAATCTAAAATATGTGTAAAGAAAACTATTTTTAATAGACATTTTAAGTTCCAATTTGGACAAAATTACTTATTTAAACAATAAATAACCATATTTTTTCATAATATAAAAATATTATTCGTGAGAACTTAAACTTTTATGTATTTTACTATACAAAATATTATTAATTTTGATTTATTTTAAAATATTATTTATTTTTAGATACCTACTATAAATCTATTTTTACTGTTTTGTGGTATTTACAGAAAGATGTTATTAAATGTTGTGTTATATAAGTTGATATAAAATGGTTTAAATATGTATTATTATAATAATTAATGACTAATAATATAATACATTCAATATTTTTAACAAAAATTATATCAACCTACTATAACATTAAAGTAAAATAAATGGCTTCAATATAGCTAGACATAATATAAAATAAAAATATCACTCAGTGATATAGGCTGATTGAATTCAAATTAATCTAACATATCTAATATAGTGACCCATTCGATACCTCTAATGTACAGCACAGCGGTACTCACATATCAATCATTTTTAGTTATTAAATTGTTGATACTATATAAATAAATAATAATCCTTAAAAAATATTTTACAAAAATTTAAAATACACATACAATTATATCTAGTATTTATTACGTGAGGAATTTTTAAGCGATTATTTATATTGATGGATTCATATAAATTACTAAAATATTATAATCGGTAATAATAAATAAATGAATAATAGTTCCTACAATATCTTCCAAACTCATTATCATAGAACTGTTAAGCCTTTAAGTACGTCTATTTTTAAAAATTTCAAAAATCAGATTTTTTAAAACTACATTAACGAAGATGAAAAAGACGGTGATTCGTTGAGACACCCTGTATATATATATACAAACGGTGATCGCAGCAAGCGAGTCCATTAAAACTTTAATGTTTCAAAAGACCGTTGGAGCTTCTTAATTCCCAAAAGCCTTTTTTGATCTCCTCCGTACCCCATTTCTTTCTTTTTTACCACGCACACCTTTTCCCACGTTTTTATTCTACTCCACTATCAGCACTGTTTCACCAACAGACCGTGACTCACTTATTAGTGTATATATATATAATACATCCTTCACCTTCCTCGTCAACCAACCGTTTCCGACTGTTTTCAAAAGTTATCTTCCGAACATCAATTATACTATAATAATAGATGAATAATGCAATTGCAATTTGTATAATATCCAGAGACAGATTCCGGGGGCGGGGGAGTGGTAAATCTCCTTACCAAAACTAACACCTCGCATACATTTATAATTTTACATTTTTTTAAGAATATATTTTACTTAAAAGGACGCAATACCCGCATGTGTTGTCTTTGTCTTACTAACGTACATCATAACAAATTTTCGTTCAGCAGAATACATTTTGTGATGTTAGCTTTAATATTAGAATAAATTTACCTATTATCAAATTTAAAGGTAAGAATATTATCTAGAAAATGACATATGCTTTTATTGGTATTATCATTTTAAAGTGAGTTATGAACATTTTAGAGTTGTAAAATTTTACATAGCTATAACTGACTTTAAAATAATAATATCAATAAAAGTATATGTCATTGTCTAGATAATATTCTTAGCTTTAAATTTGATAATAGGTAAATTTATTCTAATATTAAAGCTAACCTCACAAAATGTATTCTGCTGAACGAAAATTTGTTATGATGTACGTTAGTAAGACAGAGACAACACATGCGGGTATAGCGTCCTCTTAATAACTCAATAAATTATATAAGTAATTTCATAAATTAAAAAAAATATGTATAAGAAAAAATAATTAAAACTATAGTTGATGCTTAAATGATATTTAAAAACGTACAAGGTAAATATTTGTATGGCTTACAAATTAAATGAATTTTCCTTCTGTCCCAGACCTAGTCAATAGTTCTAGATCTTTCTATGGTTATGATCACTTGTAAATTAGTTGTAATATGCAAGTATAATTTAGCCACAGATCAAGATAGTACTCGTTGTTATCTTGGGTAGTCAAAGTCAAGCCACCATCGAGAAAATTCCTCTATCATATTATATTTTAAAATATCACTATTATTATGTATTATTATACATTATTACGTGTCTAATTTACGACAACAGAACACGCGTGATCGCTTTCGAGCAACGATTTTTTAATGCGTTGTAATAATATCATCGGCTACGGACGACAATGAAACACCTCTAACGATTCACAATATTAATAATAATAATATTAACAAAACACGTTTCTATGATGTCTACGGCGCGCAAAATGTATTTTCCACCATTACTTATTAGGAATTTATACGATATTAAACCCAATATTAGTTTACGAATAATTATTACTTGTATCTATAATATACTGTTGTATCTTGTAATTACAATATAAATTTTAAATAGGTATGGCAATATGGTATCGACGCCCCGTCGAAACGTTATGACGATATTATATTTTATAATACTTATGTGTTATTATTACGCTCACCGTACGTCAAATTAATAATATGTCCACTGAATATTATTATTAAAATAATTAACGTTTCATATCGTTCCGTTCTTTTTATTTCTACATCGTGACCCATTAGTGTAAACGGATGTTATCAAACTCCGTTAGAGCTGAATAAATGGTCAATAAATTGATGAAAAATAAACAGTTCTTAAATATTGTATACTGTTTACCTACCTACTTTAACTCGTTTATGATGTATACATAATTTGGTTTAATATTATATCTATTGCTTGAAATTCAAATATTTGCTATTCAAACACCAATTATGACTAAGAAAAAAATTACATTGAGTGTAGTTTACATTAAATATGAACTAATTTTATGGACTGTTAAATATAGTATCTACCCATTTAAATCGCAAATTTGTTTATGATTTTCATCCATATTTTATTATTCTTTTTCGAGACAGTTAATCGTTCATAAAATGTACAGAATATATTTTTTGCAAATTAATTATACATTTATTTCTAAGTATTAATAAATAATATAATATAGCATGTGATATACTTTCATACATATTTAAATTAGTAAGAAAAATTTAAAAAATTGATATTTACATGAATATATTGTTAAATATTTAGGTAAAACACATGCAGGCTATAGGCTGACTTATGTATTTGTACTTTGAATAATAACGTAATTTCCATAGATAACCCCGTTGGTTTTTTTTTTTGCAACTTGATTGATTTGACACTTACGTTACTTACTTGTTTTTTAATCTATAAAAGTACAAAAATAATAACAACAACAACAATAACAATAAAAAGTAAACCCGTAGGTATACACCTGTGCATGTGTTCTGTTTTAATCTGCTGTATACTCGTATTATATACGTATATATTATAATATGTTAACTATACGTACTATAAATAAACGCATTATGAAAAACTATCAGAGCTCGACAAGATTTCTCGAATCCTGCAATGGATCCGCTGAACCATAACAAAAAAAAAATCAAAGTAAAAAATACAAAAATACGTAACCGACTACGATTTTCATTCGATTATTTATGTATTATTCACGTGTCATACCTTTCTGGAACATCAATACGTCATCTACACGACACCCCGTGCAGACACTTATTGATGTTTTGATTACCGTCGTTGTGTTGTACAGGTTTTACAAAACTACTCGTTTTATTCGAGTATTATCACGACATCATGGGTACTATTATGATATATAAGTAATCATATTATTTCGGACGAACTCAACAAAACTATTTAATGTATAATTTGCTTGTATGTTGTTAGTGGTGCGGTAAACAACTGTTTTTGCTCGTCGATATGTATACCGGTCGACGTACTTAAAATTAATTGTTCGTTTTTAATAGGTTTTCACGTGGTCTAACAAGTACCTACCTATCATATATTATACTAGCTAAGCGATAGCCGTTTTTATCGCGATGGCAGTTTAATTGAAGGTATGATTAAAATTGTACAACATGTCGGTGCAATGTTATTATACTGCCCACAAACATCGTTTTAAGGATGAGCTTTCGCAAAATATGCTTTCAACGAAATGACAAATAATTAAAAAAAAACACCCCTCGATTTCCAAGTAAAGTACGACATAAATATATGATTTACTATACATGTCGTATTTTTTATAAACATTTTCAAGCGTTCTAAACCTCTAAGGGATTATAAGAATACAATTATTTATGTACTTTACAAATAGTTTGCTAAGTTAAATATGTATGAAAATTGTATGTATTGGTATGGAAAAAAAAATATTAAGCAAATATAACATTACTCGATAGATGGCATTAATATAAGCATATATCAGCATTTTTTTTGTGGTGGCAATGGAAGTTAATAACAAATACCAACTCGTCCTCCACTAGTTAGTTTAGCGATGACCGCTAGACAAATGATTTAACCTACATGATTGTGTAAATTTATGTTTATAAATTATAATTATTTTAAATCAATAGCTTAATAATATTTTATAGCTTAGAACAAATAAAATTCTAAAATTAATCTACCTACTAATTATTGACATGGTAATTAATTTGAATTAACTACGTATATCATCGGTTAGGTATTAAAATGACTAAAATGAGTTCCCGGTTGAATACATTATAATATTATATTTATATGCACGTTTAATGACTATAATAGTTATTATAAATATTGTATTATTAGAGCCGGAGTTTAGTATAAACCGGACGACGGACTTGGTCATTCGTAAAATGCACCGTTTTGTAGGATTACTGGGGGGAAATTCCCAAGCCAATATCTACAGCACGGGTGTATGGAATACTTCAATAATTTCCCGAGAGACTATTTTTCGATTAGATAGGTACTGTAGTCGTCCCCGTAATAATAGCCATATTCCCACAGCCGTCGAAAAAAAAATAATACCGGGTGAGGGCCGAGGGGAGGGTCCAGAGAAAGTTCTCGCCAAAACCCGCATCCTATAGTTTCGATATTCGAAAACCAATCGGCGGCCCTGCCCCAAGAGGAGCAAACCGTGACAAGAGTCTAAAGCAGCGGCACACCATGAATCATATTATCATGATAATAATATTATGTACACACATCACCGAGAGCCGATTTCTCCGTACGAATGTGAATTCACAATCTATGGTTTTATTACACTTTTCGTCGTCGTTTGACACCTAAATAATATAGTGCATCGCATTCTCAACTAGGTGGAGAGGTATGCACAATGGACTTGTGCACTTATCCAAGTTTAAAATATATAGCCGCTAAAAAAATAAAATCTCTTTTCCTTTTTATTTGGATTATTTTGAAGTAAATATTATCAATAAATAAAAACATGTTATACTACTGCACAAGTAGATTGTGGATTATTATAGATATTTTTACCTATCTCGCTATTATGTTTCGTATTATTTTTATACTATGTTTACATAACATGAAATAATTTTTTGCTTTTTAATGATGTATAAAACCGATTACAAATACGTAATTATTCGTGAAAAACATAATAATCATAATAATATTATATATTGACAAAATATCTTTAAATACAGAGTAACGACATTTTATTTTATCTATCGCAGCATACAGGATTAACTATAAATGTAAGAACTTTTAAATTGTTTTCTTGTTCATGAATAATAATTGTTATTAATAATTCGTAATATATTATCACGAGTGAACTATTAAATTTTGTTGTCATACATTTGTCACAAACTATTTAAATGGTTTTGTTTATTTTTAAAAATTGAATATTTTAATATTTATATTATTAGTTACCACCGATATTATATATTACCTATATGGGCTATATGCTATAACAAATACAATAATATAATGACTAAAATGTGCCTATGATAGGTATTAGTATTTTTAAAATAACATAACATTTATTTTTTTAAATGATCTAGGTCTTCCATTTTTTTTAATTTGTTATATTTCTAGTTTAAATCAGTCCAATTAAAGAGGCATCAACTATATAAAAATTATTTTAATTGTATTATTGATTGGGTTAATCGAAAGAAAACCACGTCGTCCTAAAATATCAGTAATTCAAATAAATATATTTTACTTGACAGAAAATGCATGTTGATATCGTTTTGACAATTGAATTTTGTAAAGTTGTAACTGATTTATTCGTATTAAAACATTTTAAATACATTTACATTTGAAATTTAAATTTTTATATATATACAGTGAAAGGGTCTGAGAATCCGGGAATTCTTTCCAATTTTTGCTATCCACCCACCCCTCTAAAATCACTAAATCCGGGTCAAAATTAAAATTTGTAATGAAACTTGTGTTCAGTAACTTTAATAACTTCAAATTTAACCAATGTTTCTTTATATTATTGATTTAAATGTATATGATAATAATTTAGGTGAACTAATTTAAGATTCCGTCTACTGTGTTCCGTCGTCGTAAGTTTTGTAATTTTGAATCTCTGATTCTGTCTGCGCCTATGTCGTTACTCGTTCACTTATATATTGTACGTGCATTAAAAGCAACATAATAACTCCATTCGCTATTTCTGCTATAGATTTTAGAAGATTTCGCGTGCGTCCCGCGCGAACGATTAAACGTCTCATGCTCATCCGAACAAAAGCGATTGCGTTATCGCCTAAAGTTTAGACTCTAAACCGTCCCGAAGGATTGGTTTTCCCGTTTTCAGCAATGGGCAACGCGTAATCGAGAAATCCACGGAACTTTTTGATTTTTCTTTTGTACCTTATATCTGTAGTATCCTCTATAGTCTATGTTACGCGTTTGTAAATAGCAAACTATACTTTGAAAAAAAAATACCAAGTTCCGAACAATTATCTTGCGACATGTTACAGCGCAAACGACTATAACATTTACGGGAGTTACTATTTGCACGAAGAGTTCTCGATCAAAGCCGTGAATAAATCAGTTTCTAAGATTACCATCATCCATCTCGATAGACTAACGCGTGTTTATTTTATGGAACGGTGCGAATAGGTCATGGTGCAGATAACTTAAAAATAAGTAAAAAATGTTCTTATTTAAAAGTAAAAAAATAATACACTACAAAATTACATAATAAACAAAAGTTTTAAGTTCAAACGATTAGTATATTTTTTTGATAACAACATGCCTACTACCTATACCTTAGATAAAAAACCGTATTATTTTTCTATTTTTCCAATTTTGTTAAAAATCAAACTTAAAATATTTATAAAAAAAAATATTGTACTTATATGTATCTTCTATTCTTTAGAAATGCTGAAAAACGCATGTATAAATTTACCTTGTTTAAATTTTCATGTTCAGCTATTAAAATCCAAATTTTTTTAAATTTTTAACAATAAAAAAATTTGCATATTTTTCAGATTTTTACAAATTTTATCAACATTTTAAATTAATTTGAAAAAAATAAGAAATACCTATTTGTTTTCAATATTTTTAAAGTTCTACAGTTTTTACAGTGAATTTTGACATTAAAAAAAAAAAATTAGAAAATTTCAAATTATTATTAACAACACGAAAATAAACAAAACAGTTTAAAAATTATATCATACATAAAAGATGCTATTACATACAAATATGTAATGAAAAATTGAAATCTCTACAATTGTTTATTTAAAATTAAAATACAAAATAAAATCGATTTTTTTCAAAAACTGGTTTTTAGTAAATGTTTTAATTTTTACCCATATAATTTAAAAATATTATAGAAATGTTGTCCTAAATTTCAAACTTGATATTCTCTATGAGAAACTACTTTCAATATTAATTATTAGAGTATTTTTTTGTGATATAAAAAGCGTCTTTAGAAAGAAAAAAATAGTCATCGTCGTAATACCCATGACTATACATTAATCACTCTGCTCAAGTCACACAATTTAAAGCCACAATATGTTAAAGGATAATTTCATTGTATTTTTTTTTTTTAAATGGTACGCCACAAAAATGTATTATAACAGTTAAAAAATTGATTACATTAAATCATGAGCAAAAACTAAATATTGTAGATACTATTAAAAATTATAAAAATAATTTTGTCTAAAATACAAACTTTTATTAATTTTTTATCGGTTAGTGTTCTCTAGCTCTAAAATAACAATAGAATCAGTAAAAGCCGATTCTGCGTAATACGATCTGCGTATTGGTCTCCGACAACAGGACCACATCAGTAGAATATTTGAAACTGTTGTACCTACCCCGATAGAAAAATGTAAAAATAATTTCTTAAAGCTTCGATGAAATCTCGTTTGTGCTCGTCGAAAAATATAATAATATAATAGTATAACTGAAAACCGCGCGTCTGCGCATATAAACCGCCGTATCGGTGTGATCCAACCATAGGTAACGCACTAAATATTATTTAGGTACATTACCAGACGCTAACACTGCGGTCGGCATCCAGTATTGGAGTCACGTGCCGGCCTCAGGGACTAAGGACTGGCGAGCGGTCAGAAGCGTATATCGTATTATAGTTATTGCGCCGTCGGGGATTTTGACAACGGTTCGTGCTCGTCGCCCGTGAAAAATCGGAAAAACAAAACACGCGTAACCGGTGGGAGGGGGAAATTTTTGCAACGATAATTAATATCTACGATACAAGTCTAATAGACACCGATCGCCTTTATTACTTTTATCGTTAACAGTATCACACCTACAACAAAAATGGACGGCTTTCGCACGATGTTCGACCACAAATACTGTTGCTCGCGTATACATAACGTACACTTTTGATCGTATACCATTCGTCAAACAACTGAAATTTGTACAAGACTCGTTGTTTTCATAGACTTATATTTCACTTCGACCGTATAGGTATATATGTATATTGTTATAAATATACCAAAGCCGCGTAACCGGGGACGCGATTTTCCTAGGCGGAATTGTAAACATCGCGATTTACCGTGACGGTACCAGGATTTTGTTTTTTTAGGGTCAACATATATTATTATTATTCTAAAAGGGCACTCGAAAATACACAAATAATCCCCTTGACAAAAAAAAAAATAAAGGTAGATTCTCGTGTCTCCTCTAGTATTGTATAAATAATATATATATAGGAGTATAGTTTATTCGTTTAATCGTCAAATAAAATAGCTAAAAATAAATTTTAAATCAAGACCGATACGACATATTGTCACACGGTACCTTTGCCCGGATTGGGTTTGATGTTCTTCTGACCGATTCTCAATCTTGTGCTGTTCGGGGAGTCAAGGGGGAGGATTGATCAGTACGATTACCGTGGTTATCGCGTTAACGTGGACGTCGGTGTCGGCAGTGAACACGGTTTTCTCTTTGCTCCACTGCACGACGGAAAAGCCAACGATTAATTATCGATAAAGGTGCCGCGAATGGTTGAAAGATCTCACGTTACTGACTTCAGACACACACATACATGTGTGTGTTCTTTTATGTCATGTTATGTATTTTATACTTAAATGTACTTAACTCTATACTTATGCTTTTAGTCGTTATTCCGGAAAAACAATATGACAACGACGGTGGCAATAACGCGCAAATCCTCCACATCCATTTCCTCACAAGTAGCATTCGCTACTTTTCCCATGTTTTTCTACAAATAATTTTATTTGATTTAAACTTTTATATTAATTTCACATACGCACACAACACTTAGCACGTTATGTTCCTTATATGTAGCTACGAATGTTAAAATCACAATAATAATTACAATATACAATCGGCACGTTCTAGTGATCGTTAGAATTTAATTGATCACCCGTTTATTGAACAAAACCGTACTCGGTAAGAAACGACTAAGAAAAACGTCAAATAAAATAACATTACGTAAAAAAAAAAGTGTATAAAAAACGACACGGAATGCGTTTTTACTTGAATAATTTTTTTTAAGTGAATTAAAATGTCTTTTTGAGTCATTTCGTTTAACATTTTTTGAATATTATACGATTCGTATTGTATTTGTGCGATTTGTAAATATTCTAATTGAATCGGAAAAGGTGTTTTTAAAATGTTTAAGCATTTTAATTCACTTAAAAAAATTATATTATATATAAAAACACATTTCGTGTCGTATTTTTCTTAGATTTGACCCAAATGCAGGCGGCGTTCATGACATTATTAATATTATTATCATTATATTTGTATGAATATGTATATGTATATGGAAAATGCATGGCAGTGTATATAATTGTATAATAAAATGCCATCGGAGTAACACGACCGCCGCCGGATGTAGTACACAATTCGTTCGTTTTTCGATTTACACAATTTACACGGCGGCGGTGGTCGGTAGCGTACCATGTACCTATATATACTTATATAATATTATGTAATAATAAAGCGATAGGTTATATTTTTTATGCACTTCACATAGCACTCGTTACCAAATACACATGCCCGTGTGGTAAATATAATACATGTATATATATATAGATACTGCGCAGCAGTATAATATTTTATTATTATTGTCGCCGTCGCGTTCCACCTCGTATAATATATTATTATTATGTACCTACCACCGTAATATTGGTAAAATAACACATATCATACAGTTGTAATACATTTATGATATAGCGCTCTAGCGTTCTCGCCCCGACTGCGAACTGGCTCTGCCGCACATCGGCGTACAGTATACCATCGTCGATATTATAATGAATGTTAATATGGCAACAAATAAAGGCAAACGGACGAATAATGAAAAAATGGCGACGTTCGAAAGGTCATCTGTGTCACACAGTATTATTATATTTATTTTTATTTTAGTGGCGTTGCGTTGTCGGTGTGTGTGTGTGTGTGTGGTGTATTTACATTATTGTTATTACGCCTATAACTATTATCATTATTACTGTTATTGCCATTTCCTATAGAGAAAAGAAAAAATGCGGGTTGAAATTAGATTATAATATACGATTTTATACGTTATTCCGACTAGGTTTTTTGCCAATAACTGAAAGTATCTTGTCACAAGAGAAGACGAAGGACTCCCCATACCGACTTGTCCTTATGGTTTATAGCTAACAACTGTGCGTAATTATATACTACCTATATATAATGTGCGGATAAACTGCCGATTATTATTGATAAATCTTTGTTTATTTCTATGTTATTTGATTAATATTAATTATATTATCGCACGGATGTTATGAAAATTATAATGATTATTGACTCAAACAACCATACCAATAGTTTATAGTGATGTGGCCAAACATTTTCCGGCGTTGCTAGCTTTTAAGATGTGTGATCACCCGAGTTCCTAGCAACTAAATCATAATATCCCACATTTGGAAACACGTAGTTCCACAAAAACCTAACGTACCATGCCTAACCAGTAACAAACTTAAAATATCACAGCTTATATAGTCTTAGTTGTTGAAGCTTAACTTACATACAGTAAATTCCCGTTATAACGAATACCAATACAACGAAATTTCCGTTATAACGAAAACAAATTCGGTACCCCGGAGTTCGTTGTAACAGAATTTTACTGTATATATATTATATATTATTTTAATAAATTTAGCCATTGAATTATAATGTATAAATAGAATGAATAATTCAACTTAAACACAAGTATCGATACAAGAAATGTTCATAGTATTAAAATATTAAAATATTTTTATTATATAAATCAATAATATATCCCAGGTTGTTTTTTTTTAAATTTACTTAATTTAATATTATTTCAATTATTCATGAACATAATTTTGAAAAAGAATAATACACAGTAAATTGCAACTATTTAGTTATTGGTTTTTTTCATTGTATTTATGCTTACGTGGAATGAATGACAAATAATATGAATAAATTAAATAAATGAAATATTTATATTATAAAATAAATTATATTTTATTTATTCAACTTTTGTATGCGTTCAATTTAAAAAATATGAACAATCACAAATATTATAATATTTACACAATACACTTGTAAAAAGTAAATAATAATATATATATATATATATATATATATATATATATATATATATAAATATACTTATTTATTTAGATGTACTCTTATAAACTATCTAATAATTTATAATACATATTTGTTATTGAGTATAAAATGTTTAAATACCTACAAAATAAGAAAATATACGTGTTACAAAAAGTTTATATTATGTTCAGTTACTGAAGGAAGATTTAAAAAATAAGGTTGAAATATATTGTTTTATTTTTTCCTCCACTAAAATATGTTCTCTATCAAATGCATAAAAGAAGCTTATATTTTATCAACATTGATAGGATTTTTATGTAAAAAAAATGTAAAAGAAGTTTTAAGTAATTTAAAAACTCCTGTGTTTTATCCTAGTTTGTTGATTTTGCCTCATAAAAAATGGGATTTCTTAATCCTTAGATACTTCTTTACTCTTCAAAGCATCTAATTGAAATTACAAAACTCATTAAACTTGCTTTACCTGACATAGTATATTGAAAATGTTTAACTTAACGTGCATGCAAATTTATAATAATGACCTCGGAAGTTTGTGATTGTAAGTGAGAATAAATTATAGTAAGCTCACAAATGACTACTAAAAGCCATAATACCATCATGGACGAAAATTAAATGTGGTTTATTTTAATGGTTATATATTATAATAGTCTACCAAAAATGTATAATACATATGTAATAATATTTTTATTAATATTAATATTAAATTTTTTTTATTATATTCAATTGTTTGAAATAAAATAATGTAACTAAATATTTTACAGTAAATGATTATTTTTAACAAAGCAATTTGTATGATTATTGTGCTAAAAACAATAGTTATTTTACCATAATTCGATACTTATATGGTTAAAGACACATGGTACTTTCTATTTTTCTAACATCATATTATGCAGTTCAAATGTTCAATCACTGGGGGAATATCTGACTATCAGTGCTCTCTTTTGGACAAGCAAGCGTGTTTATTTTCCATATAAGCACAATATGATATACTCGGCTACAAACTATTAAGTTTTCTTTATAGTCAGAAGTTAAGTTTTCATTACCTTGTCAATTATTTGTTAAGTATATTTCTTAGATCTTTTAGTATAGAAATGGCTGACGTGCATTCAACTGAATGATACTTAATATTTTATAAATTTAAGTAGGTATAAAAATACGATTTTAAAATCTAGCCAACAGATATGGTATCACGATGTACACATCGATGACTGTATTAATTCATACATTACAAATAACATAAAAAAAAACCCTAAATTAATCGTTAATAAATTTTCAAATATTATAGTTTTAATGTAATGATAATATGTTTTTCCTAAACCTCTGTCAAACTTAAAAGTTACTATAGCTTATAACGTCGGGTTGATATACGTATTATTAAATTCATAAAGTAATTAATATGTTGACAAAGTTTAAACTACACTTAAGTGAGTTTTCATGATTGCCTTATAATAATTAGTATAATAACGAAATTAAGTTAATTAGTTGATCACGTAAACAAATTAATGTTAGGTACCTATTTGCTAATTCAACCGATGAACCTAAAGAAGCAAAAAAGATATAACTGTTTAAAAAAAAGGCAATATATGAATATACTTTAATTTTCTGCAAGCTTTTATGAATTATATATTTTATATTTAATATATATATATATATATATTTTCATTGATTTCTAGGATTTTTATACATTATTTACGTTGTATACATTTTAAGGTTGATAGATATTTATATTAGATATTTGGAGATTAAAATAAAACCCTTTATGATTTTGTTATGAGATTAATGATAATAAGTTTTTTTTTAAACTATAACACAATCCTTGCTTGGTACCGTACCAAATTAAAATATTTTTTCAGTTAAATTTTCCGTTCAAAAATCTTTAAAACTTGAAAATATTATTTTATCATATTGATTCATATAACTATCTATCTCTCATTCTCCCTCTTCTTACATCACACCACTTCGCACATAATTCCAGAAAACGTATTAATGTTTTTAGCTAAACTCACAATAAACCACGATATGTATAAAATGTACATATACACAATTTTAAATCATCGGGTTTGATAGTCTATATGGTACGCAATACGCATATGCACACATTTTCTATTACACTAACTACACGGGTACTCATTTTAATTATATATAGTACATAGTCATAAATATATGACCAATGTTTATATTGTATAATATAGACGATAATTAATTAAATAGTTATCTTTAATTTTGTTTTATAAAAGCTATTCATAATCAATTATTACAATTAGATTTGTTCATTTGATTATTCTAATTATTAGAGATGGACCAAGTTAAGTATATTCGCCAACTCGAACTTTATCGCTTTCTATAGGTTTTAAAAATTATAAATATTGATAGATACGCTACTAAAATTTTCGTATTCACGTATCGGTGGATCTCATTTCATATAATATTAAAACTATTTCTAAATTTCGCGACGAACTGCAATAATATCGCTTTGAAAGTGACATATAGGTGAGCTTGTTGACTAAATAATGTCTTTCGGATATCGCAACGAAACAATGAATGTTTCAATAAACTTCATTGTAAATCGTATTATACGTCTCACCTAAACATTGTTTACCGTCCTGTTCCAAAGAATACTTGATGTAGGTAAGCACGCATGTCTTATTGCAGGAATAAGAATGTCTATTTTTTATTCATCAAACACCGTACAATAAACTCTATAGAATAAAGTTTGGACGTATTAAAGCCTTCCCGCGGGAAAAATACAAATGTACATAATATATTATAATCGACAACATCGTATCCGGGTGAAGTGAAAAGCTTGATACGTATTACACATATATATTTATTACACTTATAACTAATCACTGCGCTGGAGGTTAATGAAAAGCGATAAACAAATTACCGTTCGAAAGTTCTTTAAGGCCACCGACGTTTTTGACATAGTATTATTATTAATATAATAATTAATTATATATAATTTAAATAGTATTTTAGTCATAGAAATTAATTAACTCACCAAAATCGGTAAGTCATCCATTCGTTCGTGTTTTAAATAGGTATCTACAACGATTAATGAATAGATAAAAATAAATAAATCAGAGGTTTTCGAACAGCAGTTCAAATGATAACTTTAAGGTACAATTGTTAAAACAATTTTTATACATATACAATATTGTTATTTTTATATCGAATAAAAAACAAATTGCGTATAATTATTCCTTAAATTTATAATAAATAAAAAAAACATGGCTATAATACAATAAATAATCGGTCCATTAAAGTGATAAAGTCGTATTGAATTGAGCATAGATAGCTAAATTTCGGCTATACATAATGATAAGTACCTATTATTTCTACTAATCTAATTTTTCTTAAAATTTAACAATAATAACTAACAACTATAATAAATTAAAAGCTATTTTCTATAGAACTCAATTTAATACTTAATCTTTCTATAATAACATTTAATAAGGATGTATTATATTAATATATGTGGAATTATCGTAATTGCTGTTCTATAAAACCCCCATTTTCGTTATGAATTTTGAATAGTAAATTGTATACACTATACGTATTAAACCATTAGACTATAATTTACCTTAATAATTATCAGTACATTTACATTTTTTGTTTTGATGGAAGTGAAATAAGTATAATAGGATATTTTTATAAATATTACCATTAGAATAATAATTTTTATTCCTTCAATGCAATTTTAAATTTTAACAAGAATTATTTTTAGGACATAAGATCTAATGTATATAAAATGGTCCAATAAAATACATAGTTAGATATCGTCAAATCAACATTTTTTCCCTTAAATATGATATAAAAAGTCTGAATATCGACAATTTTTTTATATTATCATATTATGTAACGATTTTATTTTTAGGGATTTATCAATTTATTTATGACTTTATTATTAATATATAATATTAAACTTAGCCATATATTAATTGTATTCGAAATAATATGTTGAACATAATTGTTATATTATAGTTTTAAAGTACACACTACTTATATGTATACTGCATCCAAATTTCGTTCAGATCGTTTTTTTAAATATGATGATTATTATTATTACATAACATTCAAACTGAATATAACTGAGGAATGAAATACAACTGCATTATACTATGTGGTAAGATAAGTAAAGCGAAATAACTGACAGCACGGTCTAAATAAAATTCAGTATAGTTTTTTTTTTTTATTCTTGAAAATATTGAATCTTGAAAAAAAATTTAGTAAAACCATTGAAAATAGAGAAATGTTAAAATATAATTTAGTTTTAAATAAAGAAAAAAAAACAAATCCAGCGTGCTGTTCTTAATTACTGGATGGTTTTTTTTTTCAAGTCTTTATTTTATCTCTCCTTAATTTTATGTATCGAGTTATTTGCCTAATGTCACATACTTGATTTATGTGTAATTTTAAAACCATCGCAATAATTCATCGTGACGATGTTTAGCATAAAGCGCCACAGTTTAGCATATTTTTAATGTTAATTTCGTTTTAATCACACCGTCCGATGTGATTTTGTGCAAGCAGAATTTTAAGCTCTGCTTAATTCTCGTCATTATTTACTTTTTAATTATATTTTACAGTTATTTTCAGACAACATCTCTTCGTGTAGTATTATTTTTTATCTCGTTATTTTTCACCCTCCGAAGGGCCTGCGCTTTTGTTCATTGACGTAATGTCCTTAGGTCCATTGTGCTAATCACAGTACTTAATCAAAAGCGCGGTGGTGCACCACTTTGTGGCCATGTAGATTTTTGTTTTCGGTGTCTTGGCTTATTATTGGGACGACAATTAGTGACAACCTGAATTGCATTTGCCATGTCGAATATTATTGTGTATACGCAATTTAATTTGTCCATTGTTAAATAGTTATAGTATTCAGCGTTAAATACAAGGCGTTCTGAGTAATAAACGTCAAAGAACGCCCATAACAATATCACTTAATGAAAATATTTATAATTTGTGTTAAGTATATGTAAAAAAAAATATATAAATAAATGCTTGTGTGTATGAAAACAAAAACAAAAATTTTCTTAATGGTAAACGAGACGTAACTAATGATATACTTTTTATAACACCCAAAAAATCGTTTCCATTATTATAACTATAATGATGTGTATATATATTAGAGGCTTTATATTAAACACATTTCATCGGCGTAAAATTCTAACTTATTATATTCTATACTTGACATACGTCATACCATAGGCTAGATTAAGTTAAGGATATTTTTTAATTCAGTTGTCTTCTAAACTATTATTTTTTTTTCAATTAAGTTAATAGACATTTTAAATACGTTAATTATGTGAAGAAATAACATAAACTTAATTTAGCTTAAATGTAAATATAAGTTAAGATATTTTTCATTAATCATTAAAATAAGTGTAACGGTTACTTGGATAATAATTTAATACAAATAAAACAGCGGAAATATACTATATGATATGTTTTTTTTTTTAAGAAGCTATCAGCATATTATATTTTATTATCTCTATCTGATCCACGTGTAGTCAAAAGTTAAGTTTAAAAAATTTTCAAATTAAACAAATAAGTTAAAATTTACTTTTACTTAACCTTTAACTTATTAACTCGTTAATGGCCAATCTTGATTCGTATATCACGTGTATAAAAGTTAAACACTCTAAACATTGACTGTACGCATGCAAAAACCATTCGAAACATTATTGGAATTTTCATCCATTTGGTATGCGTCCATTGCCCGATAAAAAAAGCAATGATAAATGTCCATACATACATATATATATATATTTATTTATTTATTTATTCGTCAATACTTATGAAATAAATCACATAATTCGACCGATGCAAAACTGTGTACAAATGCATATGTGAGCGTTTTCGTACATATTGTATAATTTAATTTAATGTGGAACGAACGCGACGGGAATATATTATTGTAATTGTACGCGCGCATGTGTGTGTATGTGAAGGATAATGAAGAATGAGTTTCCAAAAATAAAATAAACAATTTGCGTGTGATATTTTAATAACGACGATGTTGCGCATAAAATTATATAGTTACTAATAATCCATAATAAATAAAGAAAAATAAATACTGGGCTTTGGTCAATTTATTTTATTATATTCCGACCATGAGCGAGCATAATATACAGATTTATGACTGGTTTAATTTTCAGTCCAGCGTATCGTATAATGCGATCCACAGAAACACAAAAAGTCCGGAAAAATTAAAGCCGAAATTTTTCGTATAACAATACAACAGAGAATAATATTATATTTACATTTTTAGTGGTACTCGTATACCATTACGTCGTGTCTATCATTGAAAGGCATTTTCATTCTATTATTTTTATGCTGTGTATTTATTTTATCAACGTAGCATATTGTTCAGATGCTGTAACTGATTTCATAATAAAAAATTAAGTAAAAAAATATTTTTGTATTTTGTGGCCGATATTTTTAATCTCAGTCTGATGAAGATGTTTCTATTTCGGGTTTTCAAAATCAAATATTGATTTTAAACTAATCTGAATGCCACCAAAAAATATTCAAAAGAACGTGGAAAGATTGAAAATCTATATTTTTTGATATGATTCGTTAATACTTAATAATCAACACGAAAAGTGCTTGTAAATTTGAGTGACTTTCAATTTATAATGTGTAAATCGTTTATGTTATAATTCCCATAAAATATGGGTAAATTCTGTTGAAAAGGTATATATCAAACTTGAATATAGTTATAAACATAATAACAGAATATTTGATGACCAAAATAGTTTTAATTATTCATGTTGTTAAATTACTAGATAAACTATTATAACTTATTTGGAAAACAGTTACTATTCGTGTAAACTCTAAAGAGATACCGGTGGAGTATTTTGCAGACTTGCGGATAATGGATGATAGAGTGGTCGTAGTACAAGCTAAACTAGTGTAAAAAACCGTATCTATATAATAACATTATACTCGTATTTCATAAAAGGCTATTTTTATCCTGTCCTATGAATACAAATCGTAAAATTTGGACTAGTAGTTTTTGAGTTATTTAACTTTATGTATTATGGATAAAAGGTTTATAAAATATGGAGGCTATGATTATATGAATATTATAATAATCGATATTAATCTATCAACATTGTATATTTTATGAAATTTGTATAAACATAATTATTAGCTTAATTATTAGTCTTATCAAATTATATATTAATCTGTTTTATAGTTTTTTGAAACCGTTTTTAAGGATTAATCTAGTAATATCCTTATCATGCAAATTTTAATCACTCAGAAATTACTCGTTAGAATTTTTATTTAGATACATCTCATCTGATTCATAGTTTACAGAAAAAAAAAGTTTGTTTTGCCATAAAACACTCATTAAATAATGCAAATGTCTGAAAATATGGTCCTTTAGTATAATTTCTTAAAAATTTTAAAAACTAGCATTGGGATAAATTAATTATTAAAAAAAAAAATGGTGGTTGGTGAGCATGCTTGATGAATTATCCTGTATTATTATATTTACAAATTAAAACAATATTAAATCAACTATTACAAATTAAATTTAATCGACATTTGAAAGACTTATTATTCCCTCGTCCGCCTTCTACTATCTCAAAATAATCTTAATACCTAATATTATTACCTGTATAAGATCAGATTTCACCGAATTTCAACAAGTATTTTAACAGCGCAGTTATAAAATATGCAAATGGGATTGTAGAATTGAACTTCTTACCTGAACTGAGCTCTTCGAATTTCACTCTGGTTAAAAACAAGTATTATTATAATTTTACTCAAGTCCATAATAATTATAAATATTCATTTTAGCTGGCAATGCATGTGTCGATCAATTTGGAATATCATTGACATCATTGCATTATTTGGTAATATATAGATTTTAAATAGGTAATTATTGAAACGATTTAAATTCGATTATCCTTTTCTATCCAGATTATGCCCAGAGTGCAGTTTAGTAAACATCAATTATAACACATAAGTATAGATAATTTAACTTTAGCTCATTTACCCAAATCTACTCATCCATTACTTTAAAATTTCTCTGTAATTTTCGCAGACTCGGAAAGAACTATGTTATAAAAGTAAGTATTGATTTAGCCGTTGTTCTTATATAGATTTATATTTATCATAGTGAAATGTCGGAAAAGCTCGAAGAACGTGTGGTAGGAGACAATTTTAAGAAATATTTACATAATGTATCGATGAATAGGTACAGTCTTTGAAATATAAATTATGGTATTTAATTAGAATTAATAGTAAAATTTTACTAATTTTACCGAAGATATAAATTAATTTAATAAAATTAAACATTAAATTATATAATAATTATGCGTTTTTTTGTAATTCTAACATTCACACTGAAGTTGAATAACCACCCAATATATTTGTGAGAAAACACAGTTTTTAAATCGTTTTCAACTTTTGTTAAAAATTGTGTGGCTTATGTTGTACTTCCTGTTCGATTTATGTTATTTCAGTTATTTGTTAGATTAGCTGTCCAACTTACATTGCTCCTGTATAATCCAAGAACTGACGATCTACTGAATTATTTAATTTAATCTTAGATTTAATAATATCGTACATCGAAGAAGAAAGATACATTTTGCAAGTTTTTTGTTGGAAATATTTCAAACAAAATTTTCCGACCCATTGTCAAACGATTCATGATTTTGAAATAAGAGAAGTAATTATTATAATAACTGATGTTCATAAAACAAAACTAAAAGTTATTATTATATTTTGCTTCTTCTCGATTATTAAGATAAATACTGGGAACTTCTTATTTTTTACCTTCTCACCGACTGAAAATCATAGATTTTTTACTGCTTATACTAGTCTAAATTGCAGAATGTTAAAGATTACATCGTCGTAAATCAATACATTCAGACTCAGAATCTAAAACAATGAAAACAATTAATTGTTCTGTTAAAAAAAAAAAATAATAATAAAGTTGTATACCAAGTACTATTTTTATTACTAACAATACAATTAATATGTGTATTTTAGCTCGCAAAAACTTGCCATAGCGATTGTTTTATTAAGGATTCAATCACCCGATAATATTTTAATTAATAATAATATATTTTTTTTACAAGTAATTATGCATAATACACCTATATACAACAGTATATTTTGTTATTTTTTTAACTTATTTAACAGAAATCCAGTAGGCGTATTTTATTTTTATTCTTGTTGCTTGTGTCTCGATTGTTTCACATTCCATAATCGTTTTTGTAAATATAATATATTGTATCATCGGGAATTCACCGCTTGTATCAACCAACACCTAACGCCATCATGTCGCACTTTGGCCTACGTGATACGATCGCGAGTGGTGTGTTGTGTTGTTTTAAAAAAAAAATCAAGATAAGACATTTGGTAGAGGTCAAAAATGTGCCAACTATTATATATATACATTATACATAATATATTATGTGTATGTATGATGTAGATTTTTTTTTATTATTATTGTCATAAGCTTTACGAGTGACAAGAAACGAAAATCGGTTTCCTTGAAAACGCCTGTTTATAACGACGCACAATTGAAATCGTTTTGGCACATGCCTTGAATTTTATTACTCGATAGTTGCAACTTGGGGTATAGCAGTGCGGTAACGGCACAAGTGTAAAGTCTATATATTATATATGTATAACTACTATATTGTGAGCTTGCTGCAAGGTTACTAACAGGTACAATTATATTATAACATTGTGTTTGTTTCTAAAAATACTCAAAAGTGTTTCCGATTGTAAACAACTCTTTTTTTAGACGTTACCATTTTTGCTTTGAAACAAATTAGTTTATGGTCTTTGACATTTAAATGTTTAAACGTAATAAGCCTCAAATGTAATATAATCTCCTTTCGATTATAGCAAAACGAAAACGGTTAATTCGTAGTTTCTGATTTAAAAGAGACATTGTAGAGTGTAGTGGCTGAAGATTTAAAACCATAACGTATATGTATCACCGTCATTTCTGATATAAGTAAATGCTGATACTGATTAATCAATAAATATGATATTGTGGTGTGGCAATATTATAGAAATGTAACAATGATCAGTGATCACCATTCAGATGAATGTAAAAATGATTACAACAATACTTCAAAATGTGCTCTTTATGCTGAAGATCACACAGCCAACTCAAAAGGTTATTCAAATCCAAACTCTGGATTAACAAGCACCTCAATCAACACTAACACGGTTCTAAAATAAAATATCTAGCTATGACAACACTTATCCTACTCAGCTCAAACTATTTTATTCTTCTATCGATTCTACTGACTACATATTATCAAAATTCTGTCTGAGTTAGGTTAGGTTCATTTATTATTCTCTCCTCACTCTTCTTATAGCTCTATAATGAAAATTTAATATTCCATGCTGTATATTATTTTGTATACCTCAGATTTTAATAATCCATATTTCAGCGCGATCGGTTAACTTTATTGTTATAATATAATAATATATTCAAATCCTGCACTATTAGTTTTATTATTATTATTATTATTATTATTATTATTATATTATATTTTATATTCCATTATTTGACATGTTTGATGTTATTATTTTAATAAAAATCTATATATTTTTTATAAGATTAAATAAAAACATATATCTTGGTCTATAATAATTCACACTAATTCAAGACAGTAAACGTAGAACAGTATTATGATATTTTCATCGTTTAAACAAATCGAACAAATATAATAATAAACTTTGCATCCTCCCAAGGTATTACAATATACATTAAATATAAGTCTTATTTACTGATGCGTTAGATATTCATTGTTTTATTGTAATTCTTCAACGTTTCTATTGACATGTCGAAATCAAAAGAAAACTGTATAGCTAGATAAAATGGCGTAGATAAATATAGTGTAAAATTTTTGGTATTAATAATGGTTTGTAAAAATGAAAATAAAAGTAACTATTAGTCTATTCATTTTTCAAAAAGATAAAACTATTTTTGGCTGGAAAATATACTTAACATTACTGAAGTATACTGAAACTAGCTTCGCTTAACCTATTTAACGGAGTTTAATACGGGGTAATAAAATCCACTGTCGTTACTTAATTTTTCACCAACAACGCCGGAGGTCAACTAATATAATATATATATAATAACATATAATGCTATACCGATATATAGAAGAAATAAATATCACAATATAACATACAATTACCATAATTTTCCAACGAAAAAAAAATTATCTATGATTTTTGCTATAATTTATAAACATTATTCGTAGAAACTTAAATTGTTATGTATATTATATTATTATAAATTGTATTATACGCAATAACATTTTTGATTTATTTTAAAATATTATCTATTTACAGGTACTATAAATCTATTTTTACTGTTTTACGGTATTTACAGAAAGATAATATTATATTTTTTTGTTATATAAATTATAAGTTGATATAATATGTATAAATGTATATTGTTATAATAATATAATAAATGTAATATTTTTGAAAAAATTGTATCTATCTACTACAGTAATACTTAAAGTAAAATAAATGACTTTAATAACTACCTATATCAAAGAAAAACATATCACTTGGTAATTAGGCTGGCCTAACCTAACCTGACGGTTTCCGCTTAGAATCGATTATCGTATACAATTATATATCGTAGAACTATAATAGTTACCCACTCGACACCTAATGTACAGCAGAGCGGTACCCACTTACCTACATTTTTTAAATACATTTTTGCCTTAGTGTTTTTTATTTTGTTTACAATCATTTTGCGTAGTGGACAAACTCTAAAGAATAGAAAATCTATTCTACATAAATCGTATACAAATAATAATACTTTATTTTTTTTCTTTGACAGGTTAAAAAATAAAGTTTAAACTATAATGATTTATTTTTTACTCTCGTGGAATGCTTTTATTAAAAAAAATAATAAAAAATGTTTTAGTTATTTCTATGTTCTCGTATATGCATTTTGAATATAAATACCTATAATATATAAGCACATTACAAAACATGAAAATTGATACAGGCACCCAAGTCCTAAACTCAGGATATAAATTACAATATATTTGGAGAGACGCGTCGTATTCGACGAACTTTTACGCATCGAACGTACGTATTTATATTAACGGGATACTCGGAAAAAAGAATATATTTTTATTTATTTTTTATATTTTTATTATACGAACCGCGTTTATCGTTATCAGCATTGGCGGAGCAGACGATAAACAGGTCGGTATACGGTTGGCATATATAGTTGGTTTTTCAGAGATGTTTTCAACGGTTTTCTTTTGTTCGCGTGGGTCATAATCCCGAGCCCAGAACATATATTTCATATAATACTTCACCCGGTTGTTTTAATGGTGTTCCATTAGTATATATATATATAGCCAGTGAAATAGTAATGGGCCGCACTGGCAAACAGCAATATGAAAATCGCACGGGAAAAGCCAGCTGAGGAAGATCTCGCGTATATAGTTTATGCTGGTATAATACAGCATTACAGCAGCGAGCTTAGCCTTTGAACTGCGGCGAACCACTAATCCAATTCTATTCCATTATCAGTACCTACGGGCTTTTTTTCCGACGGTATTTGACACGGTATTATACTATTATATACACTTGATATCAGCTACATCGTAGAAACGTTCGCTTGCTTGAAATAAGAAAATACTTATAATGTTATTCGACACGAATACAATATACTGCAGTCAAAAGGTAATTTTGAAAGTCGTTCGTCCTACTTACTGTAACCTTGCGATATTTTATACACAAGTACTGTTTATTATGTCCTTATATTATATTCAAATAAAAAAGGGATAAATAGGTTACCGATCTGCTGTACAGTTGTAGATGACAAGTGTATCTCGTAATTGAATAAGTCGCCGTAATGAATGTGTAAATTTGAATTCCGCAATTATAAATCATACTATAATACGAAGAACGATTCTAAGCCAACACGGTCTGTCAGCGTGTATTACTAAGTATATTTTATGAAATATATTTTTATGATTATTATATACCTAGTAATTTATTTTACTATTCGTAATACGGTAGGTTTAATTAACTTCTTACCAAAGTATTCCATTTATTAATATTTAATTATTATAATCTACACTTGATAATATACAATAATTAATGTTTCTTTACTAAAAAAAAAACTACTAGACCGTTTTCAATGACATTTATATCAATAATATATTTCTTAATAATTGAGACTTGGAGGATGTTTATTGTTTACGTATTTAATTACTATAAACCCTATAGATTACTATATAGGAGGGGGCTCACTCGTAAGATTAGTTTTGGCTCCCGAATATCAAATATTTTTTTGTTCATTTGAATGGTTGCCCTCAGTTACATATTATATTACTGTAGTAATATATGTTTGTTTACATACACGCACAATACACATATTATATAAGAAGAAAAACAAAAACAAAATCTTATACTTATGAACACGGTTACAATAGTTAAACTTTTTATGATTTGCAAAAACAATTTTCTTTATTAATTCAGTTCATAGTTTTAATAAAAGCACAGATTATGTAATGTCAAATACCATTTTAAACGATATTGAATTACGTCGGCTTTTAAGCATTCGTTGAATGTGCTTCCAGTTTTTTGAACGAATACGTGAAAAATATATTTAGAACTAAGGATTGAAAAAGAATAAGATTAATCATTATAATATTGTTGTATTTGAATTATTATACGTTTAAACTGAAGTTAAATTAAAAAGTTAGAAAGAGAGATTAATTTTAATCCAATCAGTAACAGCTAGTATTGCTAGTAGTATATTATTATATTATTTAAATCGTATATTATTATTAATAACTTTTGAATGCTAACTTACCATAAAACAGTGTGAATAGATTCATAGAGTAGTAGGCGATAGTTTAAAATTAATTTAAATGTTTATATTATTGTGTATATATTAATGAATCATAATAAAAATGTTTAATTAAAACAAAATTATTAAAATTATTTTTCTTTATTTAATATCTAGTTTAGTTAGATTTTAGGAAAATGTCTATATAAAAAAAATATGCATTTGTATTTTGTAGAAAAAAATTCATATGAAGAACTTTGTATTGCATTTATACCAACTTTTTGACAAAGTAAACATTTTTTTATGAACATTAGCAGAAAAATACTTAATTAAAAATATCTATAAATATCTAAAAAAAAAATGTTTAATATTTTGAAAATCATACTATATGTATGTAACAATTATAAAATAAAAATATAGTAAAAATTTCAAATATTTACAGTTGTTCGTTTTAAAACACAACACAACAAAATAAGAATTTTAATAAGGAATTGTAATTGTATACTCGAAAGTATCAAATGTTGTCAAACTCTAACTTCATAAAAAAATATTGTGGATTTACGTTCGTTTATTTTGTTCCAACAATAACAGGCTAAGAGGAATCTTGTATTAAATTTTTAAGTTTCACTAAGTAAAACAATTATAATTGACAATCATTGAAAAAAATTGTATAAACAATTTCACAGATCTGTATAATTTAGCTAAAAAAAACAAAATATATTGAACATTTTAATATGTGTAGTGAATGGTGTTATTAACACTTAGTATATTCTTTATTGATCTATAGGTATTTGTTTTTAAAATAAATAAAATAAGATTTTTGGTAAAAATGTTTGTTTTTTCCTCCACAATACATAAAAATATTGAGATATTTTTACGTTTAACTCACCAAAAAAAAAATAAAAAATTGGTTCAATATCAAAAAATATATTTAAGTTTAAATCAATACGTCAGTTATCGCTTCACTCAGAATCTAAAAATATATTTGAATATACAATCATCGTGGCTTTTACAATGAACAGCTAACTAAAACAATGAAATCTCTAAAAATCCGTAATAAACTAAAAAAAAAATATATATCAAAACCTAAAATTACTTTCTTACGATGATACCTAATCCCGAGATCATAATTTATATTAACATTTAACAGCATCTTTGTATTTATTTTTTTAATTATAAACTAAGATAATGGATAATGGATATATCCGAACATCCTTTTGTAGGCGCTCATGGATCTCATTCGATAAAATTCCAATTTTATACACTCAAATTGGTATAGTAATATATGACTAAAGAATATAAAGGTAAAACTAATTAAATAAAAAACCTTGTTTTTCTGCTTAACAAGCTTGAATAACAAAAATAACAAGAAAAGAAGAAAGAAAAATGTAAAACCCTTTTTGTTTGATATCATCCTCATAACATCGAGCTATAATTAAACGACAAAAGCAATAATTATTAAATTATATGAAATGTAACCAATTTTGTACTAAGAACTGATTACTTTTTCGAGAAATAGATGCAAAAAAAATACACACCGTTCTAACATTTTTTAGATCAGTTTTTTTTAGTGATTATATCTTTAGTAGTTCATAAACCTGCAATATTTACTAAATTAAATAAAAAAACTAACTATACAAAATCTTAGGGTGATAATTTTCATCTATAACGGTATTTACAACGTAAAAAATAGAACCATAATATTATACAATATCAAAAATATAAATATTCCATTATGAACTTTCTGTATAATATTAAATTATTATAGATTTTGTTTTAATTTATTAAATGATTATTAGGTATTTAATAGAATAATAGCTAATATTAAACTAATATCTTTATTTATTTGCAATTACAACGTTCATATTAGTTTAAGATATTTCCAATAAACAGTGATTTAAAATTAAATTATATTTTATGTAAATAATAAAAATAAAACTCCGATTTGAATTACATTATATTTCAATTCAAAAAACGTTGAACAATATAATCATATTTACTATTTGAACAAATTAAAAAAATATATTAAAAACGTTTGAATCATACCACCGTGTCATGCACACAACGCATGAACAATTTTGTTAAAATATAAAATATAGGTATAGTTAGTCGGTTTATATTATATATATTTATTTAATAACGCTAAACTAAGGTTTACTCACGATCAGAACATTCAGAACCCATACAAATTAAAACTAAATAGATAGCAATTCAATGTGTAGTATTGAAGTACTATTTTTATACGTTTGATGAAAAATTTGTATAATTTGTTATTACGATTAAAAAAAAAATCAAGTCGTTCGTTACACTATTCCTATAGACTGTAAAATATTCGTTTATCATAATTCAAACACCTTAATACTCAAACAAAAATATTATAAAATAAATGTCAGAAAAAATTTTTGTCGCATGTTAAGAAACATAATTTTAAACTCACAACACGTAGTTTAGGAACTATTGCAGTGATGTGTTGCAGAGGGGTGCACTACAATATGTGTTTTATCTTCCGTAATATTATGGTAATTTTTTATACGCTACACCGTTTGTGTACTATTGATCATAAATACTAATTATAATCAATGGCTGTACGTAATTTCGAATTGATGACGAAACTTTGGAAAGTGTAACTTTTATATACATAAATAATAGGTGAATCTGAATCTATTAAATGTAAACGCTTACTTTTTCAAACAGTTGTAATGTTTTAGAAAGTTTTTTTATACATTATTTAAAATCTTTAAATAATATATATTTATTCTTACTTTTTTATCGTTATTATATTTCTTAAATATTTTATTTTTTTGGATAACATTTTTAGTTTATTCCGAAGCAAATTATTTTTCCCGGAATTTAAATATAAATATTAAATCGAATTTCAAACGAGTAGTTAAATTGTTAAAATAAATATAACCATTAGAAAATCTTAAAAACACCAACGATTAAATCTGGTTTCTACTTATATTAAATTTGAGGATTAAACATTTCTACTACAATTAGAATATATCCTCGGTTGTATTTTATTCAAACATTTTTTAGATGCTATTATTTTTATGTCAATCCAATAATTAGTTTATGGTTTTTATTGATAAAGTATTTCAGAATTATTGGGAGTAAAATAAGAACAAAGTATTTAATACTCAGTAAAAATATTATCAGATGTGAAAATATTAAACAATTTAAAATTAAAACTAACACAAGTAGATATACAGATAATAGTATGTTATAAACATTACAATACATTTGATAAGAAATTGCGTTTCAAAATTTTCAAAAATTGAAAAAAAAACTAATTTAAATAACTGAAGAGATGCCAACTTTTACATATCATCAGGTATACATACTTGTAAAATTATAATCATATTTAATTAACATTTATTACCATTGAGAAAACCAATCATAGAATTTACTATATAACTTTATTTTTAATAACTAAAATATGTTAAGTGCAGTGGCATAATCGTTTCCGACCAAAATTATACCATTATTTTCATCTGATTCATTTTTTTGGTCAAATCAAAAACTTTAATATTTAGTTCATGTTATAAATATGGAAAAATAAGTTTAAATATTAAACTTTTGGGTTTAACCGAAAAGGCGAGGATGCGATTTTGGTCGAAAAGGGTCTCGCACATGTGCAGGTCGGCAAAAACCGGTCGTTTGTTCAAACTTTAACGCGTACAATTCGAACCTGTCACGAAAAATATGCAACTCGGCAACTCAGCTTTGTAATAAAAAATCTAAATACGCGATTCGGGTGTCAACCAAAAAGATTTTTTTTCATCACTTAATTTGAATGCATCGCCTCTCGATCATATTAAAACAAAGCATTTAAATTCGTAGTCACTCGATTTAAATAATATAATTTTAATAATACAACAGATCATAAATCTAATTAAAGTTAAAAAAAAACTTAGGTTCGTAATAATTATATTTTTACTATGATATGAACGAATTGATCAAAACCAATAATAATAAACTTTGCATGTTCTCGTAATCAAACGCTAAATTTAAATTTAATTATGTCAAATAAAAAATATTTACAACAATACTGAATACCGCGCGTGACAGAGAGATACGATGTAATGTACTAGAATATTGTATCTACTATATATTATGATCATTTTTTACGCTTTATAAATAATAATTATAACTAGTGGATGTGCGCAATTTCGAGTTGACGATAAAACTTCACAAAGTGAAACTTTAATATACATCATAAATAGCTGGATAATTATTTTGTTGCTCATCGTCAACATTCATTGTCTTAGAAAGTATAAATGATTTTAAAAATATTGATTTTGCATATCTTTTTGCACGACAAAGCTACTACAAAACAAAATAATATTTAAAAAAAATAATTGTTCTTACAATATTTTATCTAAATAATATTTTTAATTTTTATGATTTAACTGCACCTAAGTATATCAATTTTATATTCTGAAACCAACTATCTTTCTGAGAATTTAAATATATAAAATTTAATTTCAAATGAAAATTTAATTTTTTATAAGTACTTAAACTTAAAATAAGTAGAATATAAAATAAAAATTGGGGTGCCAAACCACTCCGCTCATAAAACTTTAATACTTATAAGTTATAAGTACCGATTAACTACATCGTTTGAAATTTGATTTTTTTACATTGAAATTCTCAGAAAACTGAAAATAAAATAGAATTTAAACATGAGATAAAAATATTATATATTTTATATATATAACGACAATATTGAATGATTTCAGTTCACCACACTTTTCTTTTTACTAAATTGAGTGTAAATGGTCAAGCTTTTTGATCTCTCATCAAAACTTAATATTTTAAACATTATTTTTTCTAACATCTTCACAACAACAGTAACCAAACATGTTTATTTTCTACCATTTTTTTATGAAATTTGAGTTTTATAACCGAATTTTTTGTTATGTATTTGGATATATCGGGACCGTTCCAAACGATTTTGAGTCTAATAAACGACTGAACCTTATCCATGAGTTTTATAAGTGGCGTCTACTGTATTTATAAAAACAACGAACTTCTAGCACCAGTAATTACTTATTTAACTTATTTTATATATTTAATACACGTGAGTTGACGTTGAAATTTGTATAATTGATATAAATGATATAATTTTTTACTTTCTACAGACAATTAATATTTTAATATTTATCTACGATTGTTGACTTGAATTTGAATCTATTTAATAGAATATAATGTTACACTTATAGTTACGCTCATATCACCTATTTCAAATCGAAATTCAGCTTTAATTTTAATTTTCAAAATCAGTGTAACAAAATATTGTAATAAAAACATTCACCATAAAGTTAATAATTTTTGATTGAACGAGTATTATTCATGAACCATTAAAATAATTACCCACACACACGCTCGCAGTTTTGCATTGCAGTTATTCGAATTAATATTGTCTTGAATGTAAATTTAATAAATCGAGGATAATATAATAATAATAATCGTCTAAATGTATAGGTGTGTTAAAAAATATGCATACATTTTGAAAATAACAGCAACAACAAAGACTGATAAATGGTTTATCGTTAAGTTGAATTTCTGTTCTATAGGTATATATTGTACTGTATACTACGTTTATATATACAGTTTTTTACAGTCGTTATTTGAATGATTATTATTTATGTGTATTATATGGAACAACTATTGCGGGCGGTGTAAAGGTGTACAATGCACATACTACGTACGAATATAAGTCAATGCTAATGGAAGTACATACATCACCAGTGCTATTTTTTTTTACACACAACCAACGGAAAACATCGGTTCATACATATAAAAACACGAACACCGCAATATTCGATAAATTATCGGAAACGGGGAAGGTCCAATGATACTTACTGAAAAATAGTGGATGTTTTAAAGGTATGAGTGTGTAAGTTGTTTTGGTGTTTTTATACTCGGTTGTAAAAAAATTTCTAGAAAATAAACCCGACTAAATATGCGAATAATACGAATAGAAAAACGTCTACGACCGTCGTACACATATATCGAGTCCCGCGCGATCATATCGGTATAACCTAATATATCGACGAATACTCGTATACGATATAATTTATAATATTATGAACATTAAGAGGATAAAATCTGTTTATAGCACGTGTACAAATTATGGGAAAATAGCTTTTCACTTTTCTCGTTATCTAGCAAAACCATTCAAATAAGATTAACCATAATCAGTAACGTACATTATTACTAATCAAATGTATTAATTAAACGCTTTTTCAAGATGTATTATGATATTTTATTACTTTAAAATGTTTCAAATGTTTTTATCATAACCGTTTAAAAATGACAGTAATTTAATACTACATAGTATACGTATAGATTCTTCAATAATATACAATTTAAGTGTTGAGCAAAGCTTCAATTAATTTATTAAATGGACACGTCTTGCTTAGTGACTTTTCGCATAGCTTTATGTTTATTTAATTTGAACGGTATTCAGACTAAAAAATGTAAATGCGAAGAGCAGTTATGGTATTGTGAGTTTATGATAAATGGAATAACCAATAAGTATTCATGTTGATATATCATATACAATGCATATTATACATGGAATATGTAAAGGTACCTACTTGAATAATAGACGCATCAAAAAAATACTTCAATTTGTTTTCTTTTTTTAATATTATTAAATTTAATCTAAAACAAACCTTAATACGTTTTAGTCCAAATGTTATTATTTTTTTTTTCAATTAAAAAATTATACAAAAAAATATATTTCTAAAAACATTAAAACTTTTCTATAAAATTAGTGGGTTTATCTTTAAAAGTATGGCGCTGTAACGGGAGATACTATAGAGGCTAGAGCACTATATTATAATATATAATCTATATATATATATATTTGCTGCAGCTACAGTCATAATATTATTTTTATGACTCTGTGTGTATACAAAACTTAATATAGTATAGTATACATGCAGGTATAGATAGTATTTTGATAGAACCGACGAGACGGAAATTCTGGTCGGGGTAAAAAATAAAAATTCTATATAGTACATGCATATACTCAGAACGTCACTAAATAACTCTAGAATTGAGGGGTGAATACCCCATTTATATATAATACGGCATCGGTATCTGCGAATATGCGATAGATTTATAGCTCTGCGCATATAATATTCTATACTGCAGGCTCATCGTATATTCGAAAAAGACATCGAACAAAAACCCTTTCTATATATATATATTATTTTATGCCCCGCCGCCGTCCGCCAAACGCAATACGCATGCGACCCGATCGTATGTATTTTATATTATCATAATGCGTCGTCGGTGACGGAAAACAATATAAACGATAAAGTCGAATATGCATATAATAATGATACAGTACACGGAAATTCATATTATATCATGTGTAATATTCTATATTATGTTGGTATGGTATTGTAAATTGTCCGTATACATGATTTTCGTACGTACGCAAGACACGCGATTATAATATATTATTACCTCGAGTAAAACGATTTTCAATCAATTACAATATATTATTATACTGACGGGTATCGATAATATGTATAAAATGTATTGACGTCCGTCCATAACGATGTATGATAAGATATACTTCAACGAAATTTGCGCGGTCGTCTGCAAATACGTCAAACGTAATCGACTGCCGGTGGTCAAAGGCAATAATCATATATTATTCTCATAAAGGCGACAGATTTCATATTTTTCTAATAGCTTTATTTAACATTTTTAACGAGTAACGACAATGTATTAGCTTTGTAATGTCGTATCCTTTCCATTACTGTTTTTTTTTTTTTAATACACTGCATGCATGTAGGTACTTGTTTATTGCCATTATAGTACCTACATTTTATAGAAATAATTTTAAAAAAACCGAATTCACATTACGTCGTATAATGTATAAGTATATCAGTAGGTATATATTCAAATATTTTTTAATTATTTTTTCCTTGTATTTATACATTCATATATTTATTTATAATACAAATACCTTTCAGTTATCACAATAGTTGTTTTGAGATAAATCTCAAATATAGAAATGTAATTATAAAACATTTTTTTAGAGTATAATAAATAATAACCAATAGATAAAATGTACCACAGTTTCAACTTTCAACCCCATTCCTCTCAAATATGGCCAAATTACGTCACTGTAAAATATTATACCACGTTTGTCTCTTAGACTCGAAATTAAAAAAGTCAGTTATTATACACTGCAGGGAAAATGTTCATTTTATAGCAGCTTTATTGTCGTGTTTCGTATTCTCGTCGATGTTAACGGCGTCATTTGAAAACATCCGAATTCCGTGACTATTTTTATAAGTATTTAAATCGTCGTCATTTGAATTTAACACTACACACGATGGTGATAAAATAAACTAAATTTCTAACTGCCATTATAATTTTTATTATTATGATGATGAAAACCATGATAAAGTCAACGAGTCGATTCTTGCTACTGTGCTTTGTGGTTTTTAAGAAAAGTTTAAAAAAAGTGTCTCGAATAAAGTGTACCGATTCGGATCGTCCGGGGAGTAGTTTCGACAGTAATATTATGTGGCCACTCGTTAACCAGTATATAAAAAAAAAACATCACCACAAGAACATTGGTGTCTGATTTTTGATAAAAATCTTAAATCGAATACATCAACTCATCGTTATATTATTATACGGGCACATATTACAGTCTCACCAAAAACCGCGTAAACCGCAATTGACTTTTCTGCTTGGATTATAATATATATAATAATCCAAACAGAAATATATATTATACATGGCAGCTTAGCTCTTTTTACATTTGACCATGCGATATATTGCTCATCGGTGATCCGCTTGAGCATATACCAATCGTAGGGATCCACTAAAAGGAGGGTGAAAAGGTGAAAATATGTTAGATAAATGTATGTATATAATCTGAGCTTCCCTTTATAAATCATATCAAATTCCGTGTTGAATAAAGGCACCGAATATGATTGCCTCAAGACGTCAGTGATAGTTAACAGTGGTAATGCCAATTATTGAATATTTTGAGGCACAGTATTTATTTTTGATACCCGACTCTTGACCAGATTAAAAAAAAAAAGTAAAATATACTAACGATGAGTAATATGTACATAGCAGGTGATTAATAATAAATATTTTCCTACATAATTTCGCATTTCTAGGCACCTATTTACGTACTGACCCTCGCTACTAAGTCTCCAAGTTTAATATATTTATATAATTTAACCTACATATCCCAGGGTGTCCCATAATAAACAAATGGATTTAGATCAGGTGTTACTCGTCGATTAATATGGAGAGGTAGAGAATCAGGTGCTCAGGTCTAGCACCGTTTCCGTTGTATCGGTTGACCAATTCAGTTTCAGTTGTCATTATGTCTGGTCCAATATACACTGTACGTGTTCACAGTAGTAAGATATTTTTTTTTAAACCAGCAATCAGTCATTGTGACATTTTACACGAGATGACTACACGAGCATTCAAGAAAATGCCTAACCAAGTGTATTTATATAGATGGCCACCATATGGGTGATATTATGTTCCATACATAAACTGGATTTGTTACAGAATCTTTTAAATACAACAAAAAGTTAATTCGATCGATATTTTGACGTTTCAAAATTTTAAAATCCAACAGTTTTTTTTTTTGCACGCCCTGACATACAATATAATATGTAATAAAATATTACGTATACGGTAGGTACCAGACACCAGTGTACTGTTTAACGAACATAAAAAGTTTTGCTGTGTCACATTTGTAAAAAAAATATAAAGACCAAACAGCCATTGCTCCTGAAATATTATTTTAATCAATGATATTATGTTTTCCGGGATTAAAATCGCTACCTATTGTCAATCAATAAAATGTCGTTATTATATGTTTTTAGGTTTTTGACGCACGGGAAAACTTAAAATTTATTATATTATGTACTTTCTTGAGTATAGCTAATGGAAACTGTTTAATTTCAATGAAAATATTTTATTATAAACATTATGAATGGTTTGTAATTTTGAAAATTTAATTTATAAAGGTTTTGTATATTTTTAGTTCTCGTTATATATATATTTCGCGTTTTAACAACAGTTCACGTATCAAAGTATTCATGTGACATTTTCACATTTTTATTTTAACGTGTTGGATGTAACAAAATCTAAAATTACTTTTTTTTTTTTACACACAGTTATATTATTACTTTGTAATAGTTTTTTTATTAATGAGTAAAATGTACATTATTATATATTATAATAATATATAGGTACTTAATACTTCATTACCTATATGTTTAATGTTTATACTGAACCATGACCGTTTTTGTTTCAGATACTAATGAATTAAATTCCAACCTACAACAATCCACAAAGTCTTATAAAAAGGTGAGTTATAATATTATATTTTAGACATGTCAATATTTTATATTTTAAACGATTATCAGCAGTATATATTTAAAATCTAACAAGTTTTTATGTTTACAAAATGTTGGGAAAATTTTTTTAGGAAAATTCATCAATTACCATTACGTTTTGTCAAGAGACGATTCAATAATAACAAAGAATTATTATGTTCACTGTCCTTTATAATACTCTATAGATGATAATCAATGATTATAAATTAAATTGTGATCGGGTATCCCACCCTCCTACCAGATAATTCGTGTATAAATAACTCTCCACTCGCTGTCCTGTAGTTTCGATATAATATTATGAAAAGAAAAAAAAAGATTAAAATATTAAACAAACAATTTCTATTGTTATGATTGTCTCGATTTCAAATAACGTTTTTGAGCAAACATAATGCTATGTTATACACCTCGTTGTAAGAATTACCATTTTCCTTTCACAACCAAAAAATGGTATAATATGCTGTTCGTAAACTTTTTGCCAAAACTGATTTTTTTTAAGTACCCCGAAACTATTTATTTAGACATCTGTGCAAATAATATAGCTAAACCTGCACGCTGCACGATAACTCTTCGGTTGAGATGATGGGAGGATGTATAAATAATACCCTCTTCATATTTTTTGGGCTCTCGGAACTATTTCACCTGGTCGACAAATTTATGATACGTGATATAAAACGACTGTTTATTTTAAGCGGTTATTTATTTATTTTTTACTATTATTTTTATAATAATTTATGTTTTTTTACGACTTTCGAAAATCCTTTTAAAAAATTGTAATCAGAATTCATCTCACTGAGATTACATATAATAAATATTGTCATCTAGCCTTACTATAGACACGCGTGTGTATATAATAATAATTTATATAACACCGCATAAAATAATATTTTATTGATACTAAACTCATAAATTAATAAATTGATTTAATATTTTAAATTTTGTTTAAAATGGGTGCTCTGAGTTGCATGATAATATTTATTTAATTATAGAATATACAGTATTATACAGTAGTTATTAATCATAAAAAATAATGTGAAATAAAATATATTATACAATAATTTATGTCAACACACATTTACTTATTTTTGTTCCATCAGATGAATAGCATTTAATTTTAATCGTATTTTAATACATAAAAATTTAATTATTTAAAATACAAAATTCAGTTACTACAACCCTTTTTAGTTATATAATTCATTTGAAAAACTAAATTTAATTTAAAATTATGATCAATAACCAAAATAATATTATTGTTTCGCCGAAAATGGCAAAAACCCTTTTTTGTTGAAAGTGAATATACTTTGATGTTTTTCATTGAAGTTTAAGTAATGTTATCAAATGAACACAATAAAACAACATTTTAGTATAAAATATAAATAATGATCAAAACATATTAACATAATACAATAGAAGATTACGTAATTGTATCTACTTATAGTTGAAAAATGTTGTTTTAAGCATTTGATTTATAATTTTATGAAATTATGATAAAAACGTATTAATAAAGAACGAAGTTTTTTAATTTATAAATATTAAATCACTTACAAGTGTTGGAAATCATTTATAATTTTATGAAACTCTTACTTTTTGTTAAGCGTCATTATCAAAATACTTCAAAGTTCGTTAAATTGAGAATACCAGTACGGCAGTACAAGTAGGACCAATGGACTAGACAACAGTATTTATAAACTAATAGATTTAGATTTATCGTACGAAAATACTATTCATAAGCTTACTTGAATAATATCTCGCAATTTCGATAATAAATGTAAAAAATAATTTTTAAATTCCTTTTCACAATGGCTCTATAGTATTTTCTTTTATTATTATTATGTTTTATCCCGCTTTAAGTATGTGTAATACTGATAGAAAATAAAATCATTTTAAAGTACTTAAGCATAAGTTTAATCATTTTTAATAGTAAATTTCACTATAACAAAAAATATATTATTTTATTTTGTTCACAGTTACCCGCACCAGTGGTGGATGATGATCTTTTGGAATTTTTGGTTCGCGTGGCGGACAATCCAGCAGAATGGAATAAAATTCGTCGTGTTTTAAGTAAATATTATATTCTATAATGTAATCTATATAATTATAAAGGAATATTTAATATTGCAAACGTTATTATATAATAAAAAATATTACTCATATTATATTATAGGTATGCACTTAACTTAATCAGTTATTTATTAACAGAACTTGATTTTTTGGTTATTTAATACATACTATTAAATAACAGTAATTTATTTAGTTATTTTTAATGAATGAATACTATTTTGAAGGTATGACTAATACTATGGAACATATTATGTCTAGTATAGTAATATTATGATACATTTTCTTAAATAAATTTTGTTTACAGTTGTATGTAATATATTATTAGATACTCAGGACAATATTATATTATAATATTTCTGAATGGTTAATAAAAATAATAATAATAGTAATAATAAGTAAATTCAAAATTATTTGACAAAAATAGTAACGAAATACCGTTGATATAAAAAATATACAGCATGTTTTACTATTTTACAAAAACAGTGATAAATTATTGAAGACAAATGGCGAATGCGCATAAAAGAGTATACTGTATATGAGTTGTGACAGACTTTAATTTAATGCAGCGCGATTCAAATATATTATGAATTCGTATTTTAAAACGATGACTAAAATTTAACAAATGTGTTTTCTTTTATATTTTATACCACATCAATTAACGTGCATTTCACGAATAAAAATGAGAACAACCCCTAACCCTTCATTATAATATACTGGCTTTTGAATAATTTCAGAACACAGATTTCTCCCCTATTTCATCAGCAGCGTCGTTCTTCCGACTTCTGTTCACATAAAAGCACTTAGGAGGATTGCAATGGAGAGTATTCAATATACAACACGTGACTTGTTCAACGGTTTCATAATGTTTCATAAATACAATCGTTAAAAAAAATAGTGTTACCTACCACGTTTCCAGATTTTTCAATGATGTATTTTTGTCTCAGATTCTTTTTAGAAAGAAAATTCTTAAAAATGTTTATGCGATGAAAATTTATTAGTATAGTTTTTGAATTTAGTCATAGAAATGTAATATTAAATGATTTAAATGTATTATATATTTTCAGAATTATATATGATTTTACTTGTATACAAATTTTCCAGTCATTATTTGTTTGAAAATAAGTTGATGTTACCCATAAATTAACATATTTTCATAGTATATTACGAATAAATTAGTTTATTAACTATACATCAGCTTCTACTAAGAATAAAATAAATAACAAAAGTAATGAAACCAAATATTGTAAAAGGTGAAAATGATGAGAAGAGTTAATCTTAGTAGGGAACATGACCTTTTGAAAAGTATAAATAAATTATCTTGACGTTCTGGGAACTGAAAACAGGAAAATCGAAAGGTGGATGACACCGAGATATTATATTTAAATAAATTAGAGCCCCACTTAATAACACACACAACTCTATAACTTAATAATAATTCGAAGTATCGACAATTTAATATGAAGACTACGATATATTATTTTTACTAAAATATATTAAGTACAATATAATAAACATATAAACATAAAATAATTACTAAACTACAAATTAAAATTGTATTATTCGTTCAGATTTCATTTCATTTGAACAGCACAATATTCATATTATCGTATTTACTCGTTAGTTAATAAACATAATATTATTTAAACAAAACATATTGGTACAAACTATAAACTACATACTAACTGATATTATACTATTAATCGCAAAATAACATATCATAATATTATTATCTTATATTTCGAACATTGAAAAGACTGTTCTTGACATACGGGTGTTACATAATATATATTTACATGCATGTAAAAGACGCTTTTTCGTTGTATAATTGAATTCAAAACTACTATTTCATAAGATTCTCGATTGCCGTACGTATACTATTTTCACGTATTAATAATATTAGTAATTCAAATAATTATTTAACCATAAACACGTAATAACCACTACGTATAAATTTAATGAATATTTTTTTGCCTATTATGTTAATATAAAAATATATTTAATTTGTGTAAGAAATCATATTATTATTATATACCTATTGGCTATTATAGTATAATACATTTACAATATAATACTAGCCAATTAATCGAAATAGGTTTTTGAAATATAACACGATGTCTTATTAAGTCATGTGATAGTATAAATTTGATTCGTAGATCCGATAAATAAAAATTTACTGAAAAATATATTGGGTTTAAAGAAACTATAATATAGGAAATTCAAAGTTTTAAAGCGTTTTAAGTCGATTATCGATCAGAAGTATTGGCAACTTAATTTGTTTTGATGCGAAAACTTAATTTAAATTTAAAACCACTCACTCGTCATACCTAGGCTAACCAACCTCACGTGATTTCTATTGTCTATTACACATCAATTTTATAAGGACATTTCCAAACTCGCGTGCATATTCTATACATTTAAATATAATATATTTTAGTATCTCCGCCTACTACTATTAATCATATGCCTAAGTTTGTATCATAGTATTGCTAGGCTCAACCCATTTTGTATTTAAAATTAAATTAATGTACAGTTCATATAATATTATGATATCAATAATTTTAACTATTTTTACTGTTATACATTATACTATTACATAATTATAATAATTATTATTAATATTACACAATGTAGTCAGTAAGCATATATTTACTTATGAAATAGAAACAAAGTATCTAATAGATATAAACCATATACAATTAAAGGGAAAATATGTTCTAACTGTTATGTAATGCAATTATAATTTAAACAATGTTTCTACCTTTATGTGTCTAACGCTTATGTAATTGTATGCCATTTATCATTATTTAAATTTATTATTATTATTATTATTATTATTGATTATGGGCAATAATAAATAAATCATAAACATTAAAAAAAACTTAAAACGACAAAATAATTAATCGTACGGTTGTATTTCATTTAGATTTTGTTCAATTACATAATATTTACATACATTAAATCATTATTAATTTAGAAAAACATTTTATTTTTTAAACTTTAAAAACGTCAATTATATAGTATAATATCGTTATATTATTTTACCTTAAACAAACTAATATCCAAATTGTATAACAATATTATAGTATACTATTATAGTGTACTATTATATTATTAGTTAAACACATAACATTTAATACCAAGTAAGGTACGCGTATAGGCATAATATGATTATATGTGAATTCTAAACGTCTCTCAATATAGTAACAATCGTATTGTTTTTTCTATTATTTATTTGCCTTATGTGATGAGAATTCAATTTTGTGACTTTTAGTCCATCAAAATACAAAACTAATAAATACATTCAACGACCATTATATATAGATATATATATATAAATTAATTTGTAAATGTAATAATAATTGTAAATAATGTCTAAAATGGAATCTAAAAGAGATGGCCGTTCATAGAATGGACTATTATTTGAATATTAAAACAAAATTTGCATTGTCCAATACATATATACCTTTTAAGTTTTAATAAATACAATATACATAACAAACCTTTCAGTTTCTGCCAATCGAAATCTTAGGGAGATACAAAAACATATAAGTTGTGCAATTTTATAACTATTGTCAAATTTTTAAACCTAATTTACATATACATCGACAAAAATTATAGAAATATATTATTCAAAATATTTGTATATACTGTAGGCATAAAATACACAGTATTTTAAAATATAAAAACATATATAATTTATCTTTTGTTGTATTATTAAAATGAAAAATTTTAAAATGTTAACGTTGTTACTTGATATTTCTAATCTATCTCGTGGCCTGTAGATATTATACTTTTTCACGTGTGGTTTTCGTTATGTGTTTTCATAAATAAAGTTTTTTCAGTCATAAACTTTTGACTTTTCATTATATAATATGGTGTCAGGTGTAGGGGTCTTTTTGAATAGTATAACCTTCTACAAATCAAGTGTCAAATAAGCGTGCCCACGTCCAGTGTTGTGATGTGTTTGAGTAAAAGTATTGAATATTTTTTTTAAATAATTTCAACATGAAATATTTTCGACGGCATTTTAAATACTTTTAGTTTCTTTTTTTCGAAAAATTCAGTTAGAAAAACATTATTTACTACTCCAATAATAGTTTTATTCAGTGTGGATGGAACGGCCATGAAAAAAAAAAAAACAACATGATGGAAAATATCTTTGAAAATAATTCATGTTTTCTAAAGTACAATAAATACAAATTATTAGCATAATATACTATGTTGCTATGCTTCGTTGATTAACAAACTTACAAAATAATAATAAAAATTATTCGACAAATATTCTAATTCATTTTTCGACGTATTTGAGTAGACTTTAAAATACGTTTAAAAATATTTTTTGCAATACTCCCTACGTCAAAGCAATAATATAGCAGTATATACAGCCTTGACGAAATGGCCAAGAGTACCTATTAGCGGAACTACATAAACATTAATAAACATTCTATAACTCCAGACATCATCAAAAATTTGAAACGTGGACACTAATGATTTCAGTTGCTCTCGGAGCTAGTGTCAAACGCAAAGCAACTAATCAACAATGCGATGTGAATTTGCCGGGGATATGTTTTATTATGTGATTATAGAAAATTACATCATATTATATATTATGATATAAACAATAGGTACATTGTATAATAATAATGTAAACTTTTAAAGAAAAATATAATGTATTATGTAGAAATATTTTATAAATAGCTTATTACGAGTATGTAACGATTTACATCATAGCCTTTAAGTCGTAAATTGTTCTAATGAAAAAATAATCAGCTAGGTCAATTTGAAAGTTTTATGTGCATCGTGTTGGCACAAACATAACTCAGTTAATTAAAAAATAAAACATAATAAAATGATACTAACTCGTATCTAACTTGTACTAACTGATATACATCATGATGACTACATTTAAAATCCGTTGAAACTTAATATGGGAATTGCATATTTAATGATAATATCTTGTTAATATTTATTTTAGCCTAAAGTGCTTAGGGCGTGGTATAAAACGAAGCGCATCTTATTTGTTCCATATTAATTATAAGATAAAGTTAAACAAAAGAATAACTTCCTAATAAACACTCGACAAACAAATAGTTCAACTTAAGAGTTCTAAGCCAATAATTTAGTTCGAGACATTTATAAAGTTGCTTACCGTCGTAAATGATTATCGCCATTATTTTAATAATGTTTAAGTCTATTGTTAAGAGATTAAAACAATTTTACGTATAATAATATAGGTACTTATACTCTCTCGTTGTGGGTTCAATGGATAAACGAGATATATTATATTAATTATTATACTTATGTATTTATAATATTTTTAAAGAAACTCGTAAATTGAGTATACAAAAACGGTTCTTAGCGGAGATGGTGTGTCAGTCTCTATTTTTAAAGATATTTCATAATTTATGTATATAACTACTTAAAGCATATACACTACATATTTACTGAATGGATAATACATACGTTTTTTTCATATCTCTCTTTTATCTACTGATATTGATTTTAATTTTTGTGTTGTTTCATAAAATTAAAAACACGCGGCGTTTTGGATAGACAATTTAAGTACACAAAAATATCGTGCGGTGATTTTTTTTCCAATACCCATAAAATAGATGTCGTGTAATCCGTGTTATTTGAAATCATATATTTTACTATAACACTTATTCATAATATATGTGATCAAAGAGGTTTCAAGGGATAAGACAGCTTCACCCTGAATTGTATAAAGAGGGAGGCTACAATTTTACACTATATTCTAAAGTCTTATACATAATAATAAGTAAAATATATGTATTTTACCTTTCATTGACGAGGTACACTCGATGCCATAGGCATAGTGATTTTTCTGTTCTGTTCCTCCGATTATTTCGAAAGCTCAGGAATTTTTTACTTTTGACCTAGTTATTATATCTAAAATTTTCTACTAGAAACCACCCTCAAGGTCTTTAAAGCTAAATTTAACTTTAACCAATGGCTTTTCCAATTTATTTTTATATTTTAGTAATATATTATGATATACAATATACATTAAATTCCAATATATAATAACTGCAGCTAAGGAATTCAAAACATAATTAGTCACAAGATACTGACAATTCCTGCACGGCTGCACGTTTATAATAATAATGTACTTAATTACATTATTATTAAGGTTAAATAATATATTGGCGCCCAGTATGTATAAATAACATATTATGCGCTTACCTCGAATAATAAATGATGGTTTACTCATATTTCCTTAAAAAATAAACACACAATAAACTAATGGAAACAATCAATAAGTAATTTTCATAACAATACTCATATAATTTTAAAAAAACTAAATATTTAGGTAAAAGCATTTTTTTTTCGAAAATAAAAAATATATAAACTTATATGTGTGTGTATTAAAATAGTTATTGAATAGACAGTGAATTTTCTTATTATATAGTATATAGATTAAAGGTCCAAATACATTTTTTATAACTAAACCTCAAAACCTTAAAACGGATTTCTTCAATATCCGTCCGTTTCGTTCGAACAAATCGTAGTCAGGAAGAACACGTCATAACCTTCAATGTACAAATTAAAGAAAAAAACAAATGGATACAAATTCACTGCATACCGTAAAACAGTCAATAACAATTATTTGCTGTTTCGCTATTGGTTATCAAAAAATACAAAACCACATTTCATATATTATAGACACCAACTATGGTACATTATCATATCGTCGCCGGATTTAACAATTTCCTGTGGTTTAGTGAAGTAATAAAATTATGACTAGAGAACGGATTCCATTGTAAAAATGTATTTATTATTATGAACAATTTTTTTATCTGATTAAAAATATGTATAGTTTAGATCGTTCTAATTGAAATATGACCAATTTTTGTTTACATATTTTTACATATTTGGTGAGTAAGTAAATATGTTAGTAATTTTCGATTTATTCCAATTTTTTGGTTAATTTTTAACGACGACAAAAATATTCTACATTATCTAAATGGCTAATAATTCGATGAAAATGTTAATTTCAAAAATAATTTAACTTGCATTGCTGCAAATATTATTTTTTTGTTAATATTATAAGACATCTGGAAACCTGAAGTATGACCTTGTCGAATGATACTATGCATTGTTAAAGAAACACAAGGTTACACAGGAAATTTACTAAGGAAAATTCCGAAAAAAAACTTGAGTTACAAAATAATTAGAGATACACCAAAAACTAAATTCCAAAGAATTATTGGACGTTGATGATGTACCTAGCTTATATGAAGTATGGGGGCATACATCAATAGATATGGAATCTTTTTTTAAACAGTACTAAAATATTATGTTGCATAGTTTCCACTCAACATTTTTAAATAACGGAGAATATGCAACTTTACGTTGTTTCAATAATTAGATAAGCGATAAATGCATAGGTACTTTTTTTTCTAAGCTATATTTATATGTTTATTTTTTAAATTGTTCTTTATTATTTGTTAACCAATAAATTATTACTTGATTTGATTTTATTTAAAACAATTTGGTTATTTTATTACATTAAAATCTGTTCTCTAATCTATGACAAATATGGCACATAATTATATCAAATATACTACAACATAGTCGAAATGTCACCTGGGGGAATACAACTATAAATATAAATCTAAACTACTTATTTTACCCCCCCCCCCCTATACGATTTCGAGCAACTTTTACTGTTGTTTTACATTTAAACGTCGGCGATGATCGTGAACTGTTTCAAAAATATATATTTCAGACTGACTCGCGACCAAACGAGCAAACTATGGCACCCTGGGAAATCTGTAAGTAGGCGGCAGACCCCCTGCCATGCCATTCAAAGTATAAATCACCTCATGTTTTATTATATTTCTGAATTATTTATCCCGTAATTACTACACAAGTTTTATCAGGAATACATAATAATTTTACATTACAAATTACGTTTTAATTTATCAGATGATTTTAGTTACACTCGTTGTACACTAACGAACTTGTCAATAATTTCGCTAACAATTTCCCTGGAAAGCGCTAATTTGCCCGATGCAACCGGCTAAATTCTTCGTAGTAAACAATTTGTATTTTAAATACCTATCCAGCGCAACGGTTAGCGGCGCGAAGCTAAGTAAAAAAAAAAAAATAGCGTAGTAGCCACTAACATAACAGGAAACCGAGTTGTACCATTGAAAACTCGTGCTAATTTGTGTTAATCCATCGGTCACCTCTACAGGGCAAACGGTTGAACAAACGGCAACAATAGCTATAGGACGGTCAGGACGTGAAAGTATACTTAAATAAATACAAACATAAATACCACCATAGTAAATTTCGTAAATAAAATAATAAAATAATTTATAGACAATATTTTGACTAAGCGTTTAACTTTAATCTTATTTGTCGCCATAGGTGTTGGTAATTGGTAATATTACAAAATGGCATTTATCTTGATTTCCATATTATAACACACCTTTTAAAGATTTAATCATTACCTACTAAATTTATTTAATATTAGGACTGCAGATATGGGTTGTTACAATTATTATTATTATTTATTACGATTACAATATTGTTATTATTGCCGAATGGTCTTATATAGTTTTGTTTGTTTGGAAAGATTATCAGTGGTGGTAATTTTGAATATTCATAAGAATTTAACAGTCCGCCGGATGCAAATAAATGGTGACAGTTAAAACTACGTAGATAATTGCACCATTATGATGTTGTCCCTTGCTGAGCTATCAATTTCCTGTCATGAGATCGCGCATCACGCCTAACGGTCGCAATCGAATATCGTGTTTTTCGACTAGGTACAATAATCAGGCCGTCGGATGTCACGTTTCTTTATTATATCGTTCAAGTAAATAACATGTATATTGCATGGTATATGTTAGTAAAAAAGTCATAGGGGAAAAAAGCTTAAAAGGCGGTAAAAGATGAATCGGTGGTTTTGTCCAGACTCGTCGTTGCGTCGAAATGCCGAAACGACTTTTATTGCGGTCGTTATCGCGGTCGACCGTTCTGTGACCACCACGTGCACGTTGGCGAGGAGTCCTGCTCGTAAAACCACTGTCAAAATACACATACGTGGAGTAGCCGACCGAGCAATTATATAGTACATGTCGACATATGTGTGCAGTAAAGTAGCCCGGTGATCATAAACCACGACACGTATATTATATACAGGGTGATTCACAAAGTATGCTCCTCACATCCCGTCATTTAATAAATAAATTTATTAAAATTCTGGTTGTCATTTTAAATATACCTAAAGACTATGTTTTCAAATTCTTGAGATTTCTTATTCTACTTAAGGAATGTCATGTAGAGATTCAAACAACTAATTTTATAATGAGAACACTCTTATTTTTTTGTAAATTATTTAGTAGATCATTTTTTTTTTAACTTCATCATTCAAAATTTAATTTAATTCAATTCAATTCGAAATTAGAACTAGTAGTTTTTCAGTTATTAAAATGTTAATATTAAAGATAATATTATTGTTCTCAAAAATGATTTTTACAAACATAAAAATATGTATAATAACAGATTAAGTTTTTATTAAACTTGAGCCATTTTTATAAATCATAAAAATAAATTACTACAATTTTCAAACTACTATAGCCTCTACATCTCTCAAACACGTTATCATGGAGGTATTATTGTTAATACAAAAAATTAAATACTTCAAAAACTGATTAAAATTTGATTCTAATTCATCAACATTTCAGAAAAATTCGCTATATAATTTATTGTAAACAATCCCCTTGTTGAGAACCTCTCGTTTTCATTTAAAAAAACATAAGTTTATATCACCGCAGACTGCACTTTCAATAATAAAAAAAAATTGAAAATATGGTTTTTTCAAGTAGTGTATTTTAAAATTACCAAAATTATAATTTGAATAAATTGATTATTTAAAGGAAAAAATTAGCAAGCTTGGTGGATCACCCTGTATATATAAACATCGAGTGGGGATTTTCAGAGCTTATCGGCCTCTGCCACTATTATATATTAAAGGGTGACCAATAACAAAAAAAACACACCAGTTTATAACCTCGAAGAGTGGTAAACTGTGTGAGGACTTTAATGTGCGCGTTAAACGAACAGAACGGTGGTCAGGAGGCATGATAGAAGAGGGGATGGAAAAAATACCATTCGACACATCATTTAACGTTATAACCGAACTAGGACACAACAAATTCACGAATCCAATGACCTTTAATACTTAATATTTTAGTCATAATGGCTGGTCCGTGTAAATAATATTATAATAAATAATAATTATATTATTATATTAGGGAATGGGACGTTTCGACGAGAACGAATTAACGTATACGTCTCAGCAATATGATGCCTGTTCGACAATGCCCGTTTTGCCGTTTAACAATTTTTTCAAAAAAATAAAACAATATTGAATTGAAATTGTTGCTTATCCACATGTACAACAAAATATAATGTGGCCATATTATTATGTTTGTAGTTTATAGTGAGTCTACAACTACTCGACGGATTTTGACTAAAGTCACATAGATTATTTTTAAAAGATAACCGGAAAGTTTAAAGAATAGTTTCGAGAATATACCAAGCACTATATATCCAATTCGCAATGATCGGAATATCCACTTTTCCTTGAACTGAGGTATACTAAAAACCATATAGCGCCGTATTTAATATTTGTTAATTTTTACCCAATTCGGATTACACGACTAATATTTATATGTATTAAGTACTTTTTTAAAAGATAATTTTATTTTTCAAATGTTATTTCGATGAAACGACTGCGCCTAACGGTCCTAGACGTATTATTATATCATATTGGTACCTATAATAATATGTATTTTGCATTGGACAGCACAGGATCGAGGTGAACTACCAAAATTATTCGATTTATTCAGATTTATTTCGTATTTTCGATTTATCGAGGAACATCTATGAATAATAATAATAACAATAAAACCCTATCAACGGTATGGTATTATATATTTTATACAATATACAAGTATAAAAATGTCGTTAACACCGCCATCGTACAAAATGATCTCCCGTGATATGGATATAAATTAACAAAACAACACTGTTTCTCACGGATTAACGTCATCATCACGTCTTTCATCTACACATCAATGTATATTTTTTATACTTTCATTTTTTTTTTAAAAAAAAAAAACATAAATAATAAAACGCTAGACGTATAAGATCCATTTGGTAAAATTGTGTTTATTAAGTATTGTTACATCTTACATGTAAGTACGATTTGTGACAGTTATTTAACATTGACCACGTTTTCTTGCGAAGTGCTTATACATTTCTACGAAAAGAATTATCTATAGTTTTATAAAATCTTAAAGAAGATTAAAATATATCGCAAAGGAAAGTCTGTGTAGAAAAACTCTCACCACTTAACCAAACCCATTCAATTCCTATAAGTCACAAGTATTCAAACAAATAACATCACAACTTTTAAAACCGTTTATGTATTCAAACTAAGATTACGAAAATAGACCAAAAGCATATTATTTTTAATAGATTTCGCAATAACGCAACAAAGTATTACGTACCACTTGTAGAATTATTTTAATACAGAACATCGAAAATATAATCCATTAATAATGTGACTTTATTTTAAAATATCATACATTTGTGTATCTCAACTGAGAAACTTCCATCGCAGATTTGAATAATTAATATAATAATTATAAGGATCGAGTATATTCCCAGATAAATCAAAAAATATCATAAAAATTGCTAACAATTATATCATAATATTTATAATATTACATAGCGATATTATTATTGCCTCATTCAATTACGCAAACAATATAGTATTATAGTAAATGCATTACTACACAGTTCGAACATTTTTAAATATATACCTAAATATTTTGTATGTTTAAATAAAATTTGTCAATATCAACAATGATACAATAATGGTATTGTTAAATGCATAACCATATTTAATAAAGCTTCGTTTTATCGCTTAAACAATGAATCATAATGTAGTTTCTTTAATATATGAAACGTACAATCCATTTTTAAATCATATAATATGTTATTTTAGTTCATTTATATACTTTGTACTTTAATGAGGTGTTTTTAGTCGTCCATTAATACGATTTTAAAGCTGTATTTAATATATCCTATAATTATGTCTATAGAGTTTATAAATGTATTACGTAAGTTCGTGTATTATATCAAATATAAATCGTTATTTTTTGGTTAATTTTAATTGTCTCGTATATTATGATAATTACCTAATTATAATAGCATTAGATTTGTAAAATTGCAGTCCGATAAAGGTATAAAAAAATTTTGTTATAGGTACATTGTAGAAATATTTTATGTTCATTATAATAATGTACAAACAGTTATGATATAATATAATCATATTGAATAATTCTCATCTCGTGATTGAGGTACATATATATTTTAATAGTAACACGTGACAATAATATAATGTACATCACACTACAAATATTACTCATTATTTTTTTTTTTTGTGTATGCCAGTGGAATACTGTTAATAATTATTATTATTAACTATTATTATAAACAATTATTAAGGTATTTAATACCAATGGATAACAAACACTTAAAAATAATAGCTAAAATAAATATTTAAGGAGTAACATTGATGGCAATTATAATTTATAATAAGCATTATTATTATACCCGTTTGGTAAGGCGTTGTATATAGGCAAATTTAACAAATATACTAAAATAAACAATAATTAATTATTAATTATAAATTTAAAAATAGTTTGATTTAATATTATATCCAAAGATATTTACATGGCGTAATTCCGTGATAGTACTATCATTGATTAACCGATAGTTACGAAATTACTGTAATTCAACTGTTTTGAATTGAAAAGAATCCTACAAGTACACAAAAAACGTATTTAAGACATTACATATTTAAACAAGGTACGCAACAATTGCAGTATTTATAGACCAAAAACGATACAAATAGTGATTGATTTATTGTTACATTCCAAAATTTCTTAAATAAACATATCCAAAAAATATCAATATTTTTATAACTTTATAAGAATTAAAGATATTAAAAAAAAAAAAATCTATAGTTATAAATTGTACAGATAACGCAGTAATGATATACCTTGTGTGAACATTTGGTGCTTTGAGTGGCTGTAATACGATTGCGCTCTACAAAATAGCACCCCTTTTATACTTTTACATGTAAAAAACGCAATATGATTGTATTCCATGGAATTTAAGTGTTGTTTTTTCAACAATTTCCCATATACCACTTACAAATAATAATACATGGCATTATAGCTATATAAACATTTGTGTTTTTCCAATATATTTCATGTATTTCTTATATCTCTATTTCATATAAAGACATAAAACTTTCAAAACCGATATCCTATAATCTATAATATAGGTAATAACCCGGTATTTAATATTAAGTAATATGTTAAGCGTATTAATGTCATAATATAAAATAATTTTCAACAAATCCAACAACTTTACTTTTGTTTACTGATCTAAGCCTGTAAGAGTTAGAAAAGAAAATTGTTAAAAGGACCAACAGCTATATTTAATGGGGCGCAATCGTGTTTCGTTTTTGCAAGTAAAAAGCTAAAAGGGGCGCAATCATCCTAATTTTTAAAGCGTAATCGTGCTGCAGCGCTTTGAGTATATCTTTTGGCTCTTTTTCTTTATCACGTAACGTTTAATTTTTTTTTTTTTGAATAAAAAACAAATTCACAGCATACTTTTTATTAATCGTATTTTAATATATAACGGGAAAATACTTGATTCTGTAATACCAATACATCAAAAAATTGTGCGTATGCTTAAGTATTCAGATTCATAATCCAATTGCAAATATTAAGAAGTTTTGACTGCCTATTGACAAAATTACTAAAGATTTATTCTTTATGATATTATCAATGTAGGTAAAATGTTCTGTTTATATTTTAATGTCTAATATGTTTATTATATCTTTCAACAGTTCAAGTACAGCTAACTAAAATTTGTCTTTATTCCAATATTTAAGTAAAAATTCAATAACAATCTAAAATCTTAAATATTAATAATTTATGTACTTCACATATATTTTGTAAATTGCCATTTGGCGTAAATAAAATAAAATAAGTCAGTCACATTTATTTATTTGAGTGTAATTATTATGAATTAACTTTTAACTTTGTTTAAAAATCATGGACCTTTCAGTTTCTTTCTTATGGTACTGAATGCAAAAATTTAATTTAATAATAATTGCTTATTATATTATAGGTGGTTTTTACTAAATATTTTAATTTAAATTAATCTTTATAACCAGTGTACATTCGGAACCGAAATCGAAAAACTCATTAAACTTTAAAATAAATATAACTACTAGAAAATCTTATAATTTTCCTTCTAAAATTGTATTATTTCTGTAATGCGGTGACATAATTAATTATTGTGTTTATTTTTCATCCATTTTAAAAATAGTGTACTTAACTGAAAAATAAAATACTTTGTCAGTCTTAATACAAGTATTATTTAATTGTTGTTTACAGATATTCTGTCAACTGCATTATTTTGTTATTTTTGGCTGTAATTTGTTTTCATTTTTATATCTTATTGTTTGTCATGATTTTAAAATATTTTTTATTAAAATTCCTTCAAATCCTCATACTATAATTCCATTGATGTAAGATTTGTATTATATTAATTCTGATGAATTATACGTATTTAAATGAAAAATAATTATGGTACTAATCAATTAAATTATATCATTATACTTTCAGTCTATATAATACACGAGAGATTTCAAAATTGCTTTACTTGAAAAGACATGACCACTTGACTTCAATATTTTAAAACTTAATTTTGATATACGATAAATAGTATTTGGTAGGATTAGATATTCTTGAACGAACACAGAATGGTGGTAATATTATTATAACCTATCGACGTCCAAAAAAACGAATTTTAAATCTAGATTAAAATAACTATTAATAAAGATAAAACAGAAAACTCAAATGAAAAATAATTTTTTTTTTTTTTTTTTAATTGCAATAAATGTAACTATACTTTGGCGTGTGTTATCAACATTGTTACAGTTACGGTAATGGCAATAGAACGGCGTCGAGTGGCGTGCAAAAACATGCACACTATTGTATATTTGTGTATCATGCAACACTAAAATCGGTTTAACATAGTTATGACTATATTTCCATATATATCTAATATTAAACTATAATAATATAATGACCACCAACTATAGCATATGTTTATTCTTATCGATTCGGAACAAATAATAATAGTATGTATATTGTATAATATAGGTATTATATTTATTTTGAAGTTCCGACCAATTATTTCAATAGTATATTATACAAAACGTTGTAAATTTCAACAATGTAACTTTGAGTCAACATCGCATACCTCTCAAATGTCAGACACCGATTCAACATTTTGAAACTTAATTCAACATGGTATAATTTATCATGTTTTTATTTTATAACATTAAAATACCAAAACACGATAGAAATAATTAATTTTGCATTATAGCTTGTAAGTGTGTGTTATAAAAGTCGTCGTCACCAATAATTTGTACATAGATCAAAAACCTTTCTTAATTTTTTTAAACGATTTAAACGAACTTATTGGTATGGTAAAATAATATAATACGTAGGTGATCTTTAAGGGTTAACGTTTAGAATTTTTAAATGATCAAAAGAAATGTATTATATTACGCAGTTAACATTTATACATTTTTATTTTTAAACAGTCTTCAAACAATTGATAAAATAAAACCAGTATTTATTTTTATAACAGTTTATATCTAACTCACAGACAGGACCGTACTACCAAATATGCACTGTGCCTGAAGCTCACTAAATTTTCATTAATAATTTAATTTAATTGAAAAAATTATTTTATTAATATAAAAATTTATATTTATGTATTATGCGTATATAAATAGAATAATTGGTAATAAACATTTAGCACCAAAGTGGTTAATTTAAACCATAATTAGTGGAAGAGGTAGATAAATTAAAAGTGATATGTTGACGAGTGATGCGAGAACGGGCATTTAAAGGAATAAGAGAGAGTAAATGTGGCGAGTCAATCTGCTCGTTTAATAATTTTGAAATAAATTTAAGGTTAGCAGCACGCCTACGATCTGCCAGTGAATTTAGTTTGAGATGCTTGTCGCTCGAGTACTAGTAAATAATTATGAGGAGGACAATAAATCCTGAGTACATGTCTAGCATACTTTAAAAATGAGGTTAGGTAGTATTAGTATAAATAGTATTATTATTAATAATTAATTTCATTGGAAACCACTTGAAACGAATTTATCACTTACCTAAATTAATTTATCAAGTCACAGTAAAAATATGTATTTACATATAAATCCTAGTCCTAAATATTAATATCATAATTATTCTCAATCCAAATAATATTTAATATAATAATAATTATCTTTCTACCGACATCTTTTCACTTTTTGTGCAATCATTGAACTGTCAGTAAACTTGGACGTTTACATATTACCTTAGCTTCGTAGAACACAGGTATTATTAAACATTATTTTCTTGAATATTATATTATAAAAAATGTACAAAGACTTTAACGACTTATGTGATAATTAGAGAAATTAGATTCTCGGATAAATATTAATATGATTTCAAATAATTGGTTACTAATTGACAGTGGCGTATATATAAATTAATTTCAAGGGGGAGGGAGGTTAAAAAAAATTTCCATTCTTAAATTCCAATTAATTATACAATCAAAATCAATGCCCATACCAACCATACATTACAGGGGGGGCCTTAAACCCCCCTATATACACCACTGCCTATTGATGAATTGAATTCATAACTTGACAATAAAACTTTCGTATTTAAAGTGAAAATTGTCTTTGTTCATATTATTATTATTATAAACGTTAAACTAAGATGATAGATTGATATAAAATAACGTAGAGAATGAGTGCGAAAAAAGAAAAATAGAAAAAAAGATCTATTTCTTAGAAAACAATCTGGATCAATGTATACATTTATAAAACCCTCAATCGTGATTGTTTCAAATGAAAGAAATTTAATTTATACAAATAAAATTGACAATCTTGACATTTTAAATAAAAAGAAATCAACTATTACTACAATGAGACTTTGGAACATCGTGCGTGGATGAAAGATCGTTTTCAGTATTGAAGCGTGTAAAAAATTGGCAAAAGTCAACTCTTATACAAAACAAATCATCGTCCTTATTGTTGCTGTCAATAAAACATGTATTATTACAAGAAATAAATGGCAATGAAATTATAGATAAATTCAGTAAGAAAAAATAATGTTTAATAATATTTTATAACATTGATATTAAATACGTATTATTATTAATATATTTTAATAATATTGTTATTTATATTATTATTATTATTATTATTAGGTATTATTTTAATGCTGCAAAAATACAAATAACTTTATTAAATTATTGTAAATTTAATATTTGCTTCTCAGGTTGTGTGTAGTTAAATAATGTATGACATGATTTCTCCATATTTTAGAGTAAATTCCTAAATTCTTAGTGCCCCCTAATGATTTAATACGTGTTTGATTGAAATGTTGAAGGTCTGTGATTAAACATTTTCTTACATAATGTACATTAAAAAATATTTGACCTTATTCTTACAACATTTTTAACAATTCAAAAGTTTGTACTATATAGCTAATAGCTATATTATGTTATGTTATATGATACGAAAATATTTATATTTTATTTAAATAATCCCATGGATCGCTGGTAAAACTATAGCCCATGTAAAAAAAATAATTGCCCCACTCTGCCCCTCCCTGGAAAAAATTCTAGTGCCGTGCTTGCACTATGGGCTACATTATCAGCAAGTTTGACTAAGACAACGAACGCGTGTGAATCATTTCACTTTGTATTCAAAGACAATTTTTATAAATGAATACCGCATATAGTAGGTGCCATTGATAACTGAACTTATAGAAAACATTCAAACGAACGTGTATGTCCCTTTAAAAAATATTAATGAATGTAAAACACCGAGAAAAAATATTATTGATAATCATAAACGAAATGAAAAATTATGAATTTAAAATACCAAAAAGATGAAATAAGTAGATACGAGTTCGTAAAACTGATATCAAACCATTATACTAAATGGGGTTGAAATAAAAAATGCAGCCAATGAATAAAGGTGCAATGATATATTGTTATCAGAACAATGGAATTACATGTTTTATATTTATTATTTATTATAATTAGTACCTAATTAGTGTTGAGTAATACATTTTATTTTACAAAAGACTCATTTCGTGGTATTCGTTTAAACGAGTACGTTCATAGTTATATAATATGTTTTGTTCTGGTCATTTTTTTAATAGGTAAAATAATATTATCTTTACTATAAAAAAGAATATTATTAAATATCAACTTTCAGGGGTTTCCAAACTTTAAAATCCTATGTAATTTATAATTGACGGAAAAATAAATGACGTTTTATCTAATTTGACGGAAAACGGAAAGTTCATTTTTAGCGGAAACCGGTGACACCCAACAAAATAAAGAAATCAATTTATTCGGAAACTGGATTAGTATCCACTAGTTTGTGTCAAACTATAGTTGAAACTATCTTGAGGGTCATTTTTTATTATAGGTTGTCCAAAGAAAATCTTGTGAATTTTTAATTATTCAAGTTTTTTACTAAAATGGGAGTTACCTATTCATAATTTATCAAACAAACTTTAAATAAGTGTTGTACACATAATCATTATTTTACAAGCCGACATAAATTTACCAGGATACGGATCGATATTTTACATGCATGCTGACAATATTATTATTATCGTTTCCGGTCGCTATTGTTGAATTTAGTTCAGCGTATACATGATTCAACGGTTTATTTAACAGTTAATTTTGAAAGCGGAATGTGTCAATTTCGAGGAGGTGGAAACGAGAAAAGAACAACCCTTCCGTTAGGTTAGGCTCTAAAATACAAGTCTCGAATACGTCCGAATCGTTGTTTAAGATAAACACGCTAACGAGTACAATGTACATCATATACATAGGTAAATACAATTATGATTTACAATAATATTGATATCTAGTTTAGTCCCTTTCGTACACAATTTCACAACATTTGCATCTGACACGAGATAACGCAATAGAAATGTAGAGCGTAACTTACGCTGCGTAAGTATAACTTCGGCGATCAATACATACAAAATTCAATAACGTTTTATTGAAACAAGATCGTTATTTTATTTATTGTTTTGACTTTTTTATTGCAACGGTCTTCGTTTTAAATATATGATTGAATTCTAGTTAATATTAATTTATTTTTACGTCTGTGGACATTGTTGACTGAACACGAGTGTAAATTGAATTTTTTTTTTTACACATAAATATCGATCCAAATATGAAAAGAATTTTAAATTAAACCGTTATGTTTGTTTGATTATCGCTATTATATTGAACTGGTTAGCGTTTTACCGATTATGCACACACAGTCTGTTATCAAGTGTTATACATAGACGGTACCAGTGACTTGACTCGGGATTGACAAAAAATTTTAATTAAAAATGTCGTCATTTACAATATTTTGATTTAAGTTTTTGTGAACAACGAATTTAATGGAATTTAATTAATTTAATAGTTTATATGATTGCATTAGCGTTTGTGTAATGACCATTCTTTTGTACAATTTTAACAATAAAAACTTTCAAATAATAATTAAAAATTAACGAATTTGAATCAAGTACATTGAAAACGTCGGTTCCCATTAAAATTAAAAAAAATGTAAAAAGGAAGTGATTGAAAAAATCTTGTGTACTTTCTTTGTAAGGCGAATCTTGTTTTTTTAAAGTAATACTAGTCATTAATGTTTTACGCAGATATATTATTACTTATTTTTTATTAGTATTCATCCAATATCTTACAACATTCGATTTAAATATCATCTCACAGAAAAGATTACAAAGTATAGTTTTTTGATTATTAAGTATCGTCTTTGAGATGTATATACTTTATAGTCTATTATATGTTTATTCAGTTTATTGTATATGTTTTCAGCCCTTAGTTTTTCATAAATTTATATAACAAATAGGTATGTTTGTAGTTGTCAAATTACAACAGCAATACTCGAAATATATTTTTTAATAACACTACTTTGTACATAGAAATGGATTTTATAATACGTGATAGAATATTTATAGATGATTTAATAAAACGGTGCCAACACAAATATGCAATCGGGTAACCAGTACACAATTATATAAAATAATTTTCTATTTGTCGTCAACAGATGTGTAAACAGAAATTTCATAATCGTCTATGACGATGGAGTTGCATTATTTCAATCTTAACAACTATTAATATAATATGTAGTTATGATTATTATTATTATGTTTGTCATCATAACTATGCAATATGTACCTTTATTATTAATATTTATTTATTTACTTATTTTTTTTTCGAGACACGTCTACCAAAATAATGAAACATCCTTAATAATAAACGTTACAGTGTAACCTTGAAATATTAATATTATGTAAATAATTTCTAACTGCTAAAATAAATATTCATTATTATTATTATTAGGTATTTAAAAACCACCAAAAAATATACAATACAAATATTCGGGTAAATTAAACTTATATAACTGTATAGAAAGATATAAGGACTAATTACGTTCACTATAATCATGTAGTCGAAAAAATACAAATCAATAAAATAAGCGCAATAATAAAAAAAAAATTTAAGTGTTGGTGTTAAATTTTAACTATAAACTCAACCTCAATAATAGATATTACGGATATTATTTATGATATTGATATAATCAATAATTTTAGACTTTGGAGTTTAATGTCAAAATAAACTGTAAAATTATATATTTTTTTTAAGTTGTAACATAATATAATACGTGTATGTATTCAAAGTAAAAAAAATCATTTTCTACCAACATAAATCTAATTCAAGACAATCTTTTTCAAAATGACTTTTAATAAAAACGAATATTTTCTTATTTTTAATCTAATACCTATAATTTCCACGGTATTTATATTTTTATTTTTATATTGCATACAAATATAAGTAAAAGTTTTGAGAAAAGATTTAAGACTTAAAATAGATTACTAAACTTTGATACGAAAAATGTTCCGTGATATTAATATGTTATTCAATAAAAATGTAATTTTTGTATTCAAATAACTTTTTGACAAGCTTGTAATTTTTCTTACCGTGCATTTGTGCATTAATGATGACTGATGTGTATATATTTTAAAAATTTAGAATAATACATACGCCCATACACTAAAGAAGTGGTGTATGCCTAAAATAACATAAAACATGTATGAGTCTGTGAGTACCTTCTGTCATTTATACAAATCAAAAAAATAATGTAACATTATAATTTATAAGTATGAAATATGTTCGTTTTTGCAGTGCATTATTATTTATTCAGTTAGAATTTTTAAACTTGAATAAAATGAAAATTCGTACAAAAATTTGTTTTTTGTTTTCGGGTAATTGGCATAATTTGATAAGATTTATAATGTAACACGATTTTCATAATGCACAGATAAACAACAAATATATAATAGATTTAGGTATATATCTATAAACTACCTATTATCGTTACAAGCGTGCTTAAAGGTAATAGATATTATTTCATTGTAATATAAATTTATTATTAACGTTGCAAGTAAATAAAAACAAAAAAAATTAAAAATATCCAAACTTAAAATAAATGGTTAATGACGATTTTAGCTGCAGAATGTCGTCGTTTGATTTTAGTCTGTTATCGGCTGTAATAAATAATTATGTACTTATATATGTCACAATGTTGGGGTTAAAGCAAGTGACGTCTAATTACAGTATTGAGAAGTTTATTTTTTTTTAGATGTAACCTATATTTTAACGAATATTTTTTTCCATAATTTTTCTTTTTTTTTTATTAAAATCATCATAACTTACAATAATATGCAATAACTTATGAGTTTATTAGTTTTAATGTAGAATTTGGCAATTTTTCAAAATTTTAAATCCATATATTGTTTAAAATTTATTTTGTCTTGTAAAAATTATTTTATATTTTAAAGTTCAGTGAATGGTCATATTATTTTACTTCTAGTATTGATATAATAGATACTATACTACTTTCTATTAATGGTAAAATAAAATAATTACATAAATGTTTAATACGTATTATTAATTATATAATATTTAGTGTGTGATTAATTATATTATAATTTCTAATAATGAATTTAATTATTAAAAATTAAAAATTAAATTAACAATTTTATCATTACTTCGGAAACAGTTACACGAGGACGTTGATAGACTATTGGTGAAAGAAAAAACATTAATATAATTTAGTTATTTTGTTGAATTTCATCATCGATTAAAGTATTGACTTGTAAAAGTACTTGCAGTGATATATTTTATGATAACACATTTTTTTTTATTATATTACTTTAAAAAGGTATAATTTTCAAAAACTTAACTGATTTTTAACCAAGTTATATTACTTTTCTCTTTTTAACGAACTTGTAAATTTAATGTTTAAAAAAGAAAAAGAAATGTTAACTTAAAACTTAATTTGACAACGAGAATTGCTCGTAAAAAACATAATAAAAATAATAAAATAAACCAAATATGCATATTATAACAGTATATTAAAAAGAAAAAGGCAACAACATTAAATAATTTACTTATAATTAAAGTAATAACAGACAATTAAATGGTAAGATTATAAAAAAAAAAAAACCCCATAAAGTTGTTCAAAACTTCAAGTGATGCTTCGTTTATCATATTTAATGGATTAGAAAAAAAATCTAAGTCAGTATAATAATTATTGCATAGGGACATGGCTGTTGGCTACAGATAGGGGTGAGTTTTTTGTGAAATCGGAGTTATGAGATGGGATATAAAAAAGCGAGATATCTGAGATGATGAAGAGGGACTTTAAACTGGATATGATCTAATTATAAATACGGAGAGTTAATATGGCCATTGTATAAAAATGATATCACATCCGCCGCTTTACAATATTTTAATACAACGTTGTACGAATATTATATTTATTTGAACGAAAGCAGGCATGAATCTAGAAATTATAAATAAGGGATGCCAATCAAGAAGAGTATTGAATTTAAATGCCTTGATATATTATATTTAAATTTCTTTTGTAACGAACAGATAACAGCTAACAAATTTTTTTACTTGCTTACCTATATAGCCTACTTTAAATTATCTACATTTAACTATAATTTCTTAGATACCAAGACAATATTATAATATAACAAATTATATTATATTTATTATGAATATTATTTTCTAAAATATTCTCTATTAAATAAAATTATATGTATATTTATCGAGACAATTTTCATCCATTATAATAAAAACAAATAATTATTTAATAAAATATAAATAATAGTAATAAGACGAAATTTTCAACAAATTTCAAAATATGTTTATTAAAATGAACTTATACTTTTGTTTTTCAACGATAATATTACTTTTACAATTATTTAATTATAAAACATAATTAATTTTAACAATTATTTTAAAAATTATGGTACATAAAACAAATATACCTTTACTTTCAAGAAAATATAATTTTTGTATAAATAATAAGAACATTAATACGCAAGTATGACAACTGACTGTAGACGACGGCGAAAATTCCAATTATTTTTGTATAAACTAATAGTTTTGTAATTTTTTACATTGTGGCTAAAGTGATAACTGGTGTTCGAGCACTCATAAAAAGCCCCCATAAATCCACGCCTGAACGTAAACAATAACTGTATTATTCCGCTCTATTGATTAAGTTATATAATATATATTTATCGCTTATTTTTACAGTATATTTCGCAGTTATTGCTTGTATTTCAACAACTGGAGATGCCAATATAAATATATAATTCACAATGGACATATTTAAATTTGTTTCGGCATAGTTTTACGCATAATATGATGTCAAACTGTCATCAATTATAAATTTGTCAAACAAGTCAGGCTTCCATCACCAGCGAAGTCTTTTTACGTTCGTCAAACTTTGCCCAACCAAGTGGCGTTTTTCTGCGAACTGCTTGCGTGTAGCACGCGTCTTCACAGGGTTGTTGCGTTTCCAACTTATAACTTTAAATCTTTTTTTAAACCATTCGATTTTCTAAACGTTTAAAATGACAAATAACATATTGATAGGATAATACAGAGAAGTATAGATAATAAATTATTATATAAGTACAACGAATATAGAATAGTACAGTATTACTTTTAAAAAAAAAATAAATATTTTGAAACGGAACTTTAGATTTAAAAATGTTTACACAATATGAATTTTTGATTAAATTTGGAATAATGTGTATGTTGTGAATTTTCTTATCATTTATCAGTCACCAATGCCATGACATTGTTATAGGTATAGATAAAAATATTGTTGTACGATAAGTATTAATTTTGTTTTGAATTTTGTAGTTGATTTAAACCAAAAAAAGTATAAAAAATATTATTTATTTCAAATTTAAAAAACTCAACTTTAGTCGAACACTGGTAGACATCACTTACATTCTTACACGTTTTCCTCGTATTGACCTTAACTTACCCCAACGGTCCTAAAAAAATATATATTGCTTGATAATACATTCTGAGCCTCCGCGAGAGTTATCTCAGTGAGGCCCAGTAATCTGTAAAAAGATTTTTATAAAAATTAAAAATAATATAAGAAAGAAGAAATAACATTAACGGCCAAGTGGCCAAATTAATAGGTTATTTTGTTCAAATGAAAACCAGTTTCATTTTAGAAGTCCCTTCTTAATACGTGTTGATATTTCAGTTGATATGTGAAGTTTATGAAGTGCTTTTAAAACAATTTTAATTTTAAATAAAAAGAAAAAAAATTAAATCTAAACATATACATTTAAAGTGTTATCATTAATAAGTGACTAATTTTTTTCAATATATATCACATATTATAACTATATATAATAATATATTTTTATTTTAAATATCAAATTAAGTTAAAAATATAAAGTTGTAAAACTTTAGTTTTAGATTAATGATATGAAAAATATGAATGAAAATCAAACAAGTATACTTTTTTATCGGTTATTTTAAGCTGTAATAACTATTCCGTGCGTACCACTGCTACTTGCTACCGTTTTCTTATCTATATGACTTACGAGATGTTGTCTCAGGATGATTGTGCTTTGATATTAGTACACAGGTTAAAAAGTATACGGAAAATCGATTTAAAAATAAATATAGAACAAAAAAATTTACGTTTTATTCTCAACCGCTTGCTATTTTATACGTATAATTAATCAGATCAGGTGCGGAGGTAAATTATAGCCCATTGAACACCAATAATAAAAAAATGAATATACATAATGATAATTTGCATCGTCACAGTTTTTTTTTTCTGAATGTGATAATCAGAAGTCCGGATGCGTCAGGCGGCATTTATTTCGTTGTCGTCGTCGTTATCTGTACTTAAACGTTTCTCTATTTTTCTGTAACAGATTTTTGAGGGTGGTGGGAGAAAAAAAACACGCACACGCATAATTTATAATTATTGTTATTATTGATAATTCATTAACATTTTGTATATTATAAATGATTTCATCATATTAAACACTAATCAATCCGTCTTACATGATTAAGATTATTCTCTCGTGCGGTTTCTTTATGCCACCGATTGCGCTCGTCGTCCGTCGTTCTGTTTGTCCGTCTAACGACATAGACGTCATCTTGTTTTCAGTGACTAATTTTTTTTTTTATTGTGCTATTATCATTTGTATTTTGCAATCCTATTAAATAAAATAATTTATACTGATTTTCAACCAATTAAATAAGACTGATTTAAAAAAAAACACTTATAAATGATAAACACTATCGATCTGGAACAATATTAATACAAATATGTTTTACTATTTTAGTCGGTCCAAAATCAAAAATACTTCTGCAATTATTCATATATCATATTATATATATATATAACTTGTGTGCTTTTTAAGAGCTTAACATTTATTTATATTGTTTTTAAGACTACCAACAAAGGGATTATAATATTCCAATGCAATATTAGTGTGAAATTATTGATTTACCAATTATATCATAAGTCTTAATTTCATTAATTTATAACTTGCAAAAATATAATTTAAAATAGGTTTAATTTAAATATATTATATAATTTATGATTGACATATTTTGTTGTAATATATATTTGGTATACAAATAGCTGGCGAATTCAAAAAAAAATGTATCAATTATTTAATTACCATATTAATTATTGTACTATGTAATAGGTAAAAATTATTAACCATTGTTAATATTGAAATAAAAAAAATGGCGCGGGTGATTTTCAACTTTTTCCTATATTAAGCTATAATCAAACATATTCTAATTTATAATAAAAAAAAAAAAGATTTACAAACGAACTAAAAATATAATTTATCGATCTCGCACAATAAATACGACGAGATGGCTTCGTTTAATGCGATAAAATATGTTTAAAAAATATTATATTATTTTACATTGTTCTAAAATGTGTTTATTGTACATATGCATAAATAATATATATATATATATTATATTGCGTAAAATTGACATCGCTATGATGACATTTTCCTTTTTTAATTCTAAAAAATCGTTGATTTCTTACCGGAGTTGGGGTAGATTCATTAAACTACGTCTGAAATATTCATCTGGTGTACTTTGTACGTGTAATTCACAACGAAAACCTGTACACAAATATTGTTATGTACACGGTGGCGCAGATCTGATTGTTGTACTTGAAATTTACACGAACGATGACTGTTCGCAAACTGCACGGCATGGCGATGGATAAACAACGGCAGTATATTAGATTATATACAGTCCAGTTGAAATCGTAGCTAACCGAAATCGGACGAACTACTTACTACGATAGCTCCAACGCAATTGAGACGTACACGCAATAATATATTACATATTATATTTTATTATATATGTTAATTAGGTACGACGAAATTTTCATCACTTTTGATTCATACAGATGTGTGTACTGTCCGCTAATGATTATCCACAATCGCTTTTATGTAACAAAGTTTTTCCTAATAGTTCTAATGATTTAATTTACGATGCTTGCCAAATTACGTCGCACAGTACACGTTGTAAGTTTTTCTCTAAACCGTACGAATCAGATTGGATGATTTGTTCTTAAACGCGTCACGCAAAGACGAGAAATCAAAAATCAAACGATTTCTGGTTCAAAATCGGTATTTCTGATATTTGGAAATCGAAGCTCTGTAGGTTTTTTTGGCAACTCGAGGACTACGCGAAAAAAATACAGTTTGAGAACCGCTGGTGTTATATTATGATATTAGTCAACGACGCGCGCGAGTATGTGATTTCGATGAATATTGATAGTGTTATATTATTACTATATTGGTCGTCGATCTTTAAGCAAAATGATAATTGTTTGAAAGACAACATTGTCCCCGTCGGAGGCGACGATTATATTATGCTAATGTTAATAATATTATATTATATACTCGTATTGTGGCGATAACGCGCTCATTACGATAATTATGTCAGAATATATATATATTACCATATACGTTCGTTAGAAATGTCAACATTGTTTGTACATATATAATTGTGTATGTGTGTGAGTAAACTAATAATTAGCAGTTAGCACAGACCATAGTTATAATGATGGTACAATAGCATTTTATCTACAGTAGAAATAATTATAATCGGACGTATAGATTAAAAGTAACATCTAAGCCGTGTTCGTCGTTTGATTTCTTATTTTTTGTCTCGTCAACGGAAAATGTTATAATGCGTACATCGTAATATTACGATAAAATAATGTTATGCTCGTAAATAAACTACCTATTTAACATTCACTTTCACTGTGTACAAATTGATTTTATATTTTAAATGTTTTTTAGGTATACCTATATAGTCAAATGTACATGTTATAATTTATGTTACTAAAAATATGCTATTCAAAAATATAAATAAATCTATATTATTTTATTCAGGATACGCTTCCAAAATATTTTAAATTCCACAATTTTTTTTAAAACATTTTGAAACAACTAAAATTTTACATATAAATATCACAGACAACGTAACACTTCAAGCTCACAAAAAAATATCTATTTTAGTGTCTTAGTCAGTCTTTTAAATTGACTGTCGTCACAGTTCAATGAATCAAGTTAGATAATCCCAATTAAGTAAACATTGATTTGATAAATAGTGAATATAATTCATAACAATTAATTTTATTAATACAAAAATATATATTTGATTATAACGAAAAATAATTCTAAAAAACACAATTTTAAATAAGAACATTAAGAAACTTAATCGTGAACATTTTTAGATAAATTAAAAGATTCCCAAAATCATTATCAAAACCAACAAGTTAAGAATTAAAAAAAAACAGATTTCATTTAACATTGATATTTTTACTATTGACAAAATTATAATGTTATATTATTTAGTGTTTTAAAATCCAACAATGAAATTTTAAAACTTTTGACATATGTCAGATATCAATTATATTATTACAACACAAGGATTTTAAAGTTTAAACCTTCGTAGCCAGACAGTACAAAGTTTATTTGTAATCATTATACATTTCTCGACAACCTTGAGTTACGACGTTTATCGTTGACACTTTATTTTGATTTTTAATTTTAATTTTTTAAGTTTTACTGGCACATTTTGATGAATAAGCTAAATGATAAAACTATTATTAATGATATTTATTCTTAAAGGACATGACTTAAAAACTTGATTTTAAATGTGTTTAAATATAAAACAAGGAAATATATAACTATTAAACTATAGAATATATTATTAATTGCTTTTTAATTGTTAGTATAATATAAAACATTTGTAAGTTAATAGGTTATACCCCATGTTATACCTTAATTATTCCGAATTAATTTTATTTTTTATTTATAATTGAATTGTGTGTCTTACTCAACAATTACAAAACTAATTATGATAATTTAGTAAAGTTTAAATTTAAGTTTATATTATTTTGTATAGATAATCTTAAATTCAAAAACTTAGAATTACTATATAAAAAGTATATATAATCGTGATTATTCATTTAAATATCTTATTTAGTTCAAATTTGAATTTAAAATAACTATAAAAAAGAATTGTTTTTATATTACTATGAGAAAACCTTGTATTAAAATTTAAATCCTTTACAATAAATTGATCAATTTATAGACTTTTAACTACAAAGTCATACTTGCACATTTTCTCAATTTTGAAGAACTTATACAACATATGAACTTAAAATGTCTGCAAAAAAATCTTACCAATGTATAATGAAAACTTATGAAGAACCTTGTGTTATACTTCTAATCTATAAAAATTGAAAAGTCATATACATATTATGTGTATAAATAGTCAAAAAATTAAAAAATTAAAAATTATGGAGTTACACCAGAAAAATAAAACCGATTTTGACGAGTAGGTACTGATTTGTATAAAAAATATCGTTTTTCCTTTATTTTGAAAAATACCTACTGATATTTTTGACCTCCCGGAAAGTCGTCGACTAGATCCAATTTGTCAATGCAGAAACCCATCCTCAGAGATTAAATTCAAAGAATTTTTATCTTCCCCAAAAATTGATGACAGACAGCACAAAAAAAACACACACCGATGTAAAAACAATACATCCGATGTGCAGGATCAAAAATAGTTTTCGGCATTTTGCGATCCTTCAAAATAATAACATAATATAACAATTATTAATAATACGCCTTCCGCAGGTATGCTGGGCCGGGACGAGACGGGCACGCCGACTGCGGCTGCGGCGGCGGCCGACGACAGTAACCACGTCGGCGCGGCCGCCATCCAGACCGCGTCGTCCACTTCGACGCCGACGCCGCCGCCGGCCACCACTCCGACGCCGGCGCCCCCGAAGATCGCGGCCACAATCGCGGACGTAATAGGCTACGGACGCGGTCTGAAACACCAACCGCCACCGACGCCGCCGACCACGTCGTCACCGTCGTGGCCGTCGGGCGACTGGATCATGAAAGCGGTGGAAGACATGAAAGCGGCGGCCAGGGCTCGAGGGATCGGGGCCGGGGGCGAGGACTACGACGGCGACGACGACGGCAACGATTACGATTACGACGACGACGAGATCGAACAGATCGAAGAACCGACTGCCGCGCCGCCGCCGCCGCCGCCTCCGCCCGCGCGGCCGTCACGGCAGCCGCTGCTCAGGACGGTGGCCGGTCACATGTCGCGGTACGAGTTCAAGCGGTTGGACGGCAGGCCGGACGACGGTCGGGTAAACGGCACGTACGTGGCTGTCATCGAGAGCGATCGTCCGCCGCGCGTCGTCATCTACGACCCGGTAAGCAAGACCGCTATATATCGTACGTTCTACTCCATTGTGTACGGTATACAGACATACAGTGGCATATTAAAGGGGGGACCGATTGCCCCCCCCCCAAAAAAATCCAAGTATATAATCGGCCCTCTCCGAAATGAAAACCTATATACGCTACTGTGTAAATATCTCTGCTACAGTAGAGCCTCTTTAGTCCGATAATTCCGACGGCACATCGCACATTATAATAGGTATTTTTTTTTTCGTAACACCTGGATTTGTTTTATTTTTTTCCTTATTTTATCGTATTCAGTTCGAACCCCCCCCCCCCCCTCCCACCATAAATGCATGAATATGCGCGTGTGTTGTTGTAAATAATTAAAACCTGTATTAAGTAAAATTTTTTTTCGTAATATGTTAAATTTAATAAATAAATAATGTCGTGTAACAAAATTGCTTAGCCATTTGAGTATAGGTACTATTAAAATACTTCCATTAATCCCCGAGCGATTCGCTAATCCGGACGACATTCGGTCTGAATTCGTTCGGATTATTGAGGCTCTACAGTATATTTAAATGCAGTTTTTACGATACTAAATGAGTGAGAAAATACTAATTGAATGGCATAAGTTTCAACATTTCAAGGAAAATAATCATGTGATTTAGTTATTTCAATTTTAAAAATTATTACTTTGATCAGATAATTTTTCAAAACAGATCAAAAAGAAAAACATTAAAATTGAATGAACATCGATCTAGTTAAGGCAAATTAAATTTTTGATTTCGTAAGAATAATAGCTACCATTTTAACAAAAAACGAATCGTATCGTATGGTATAATCAATATTGCAATTAGATTGTAGATTTGTTTTCTGAATAAATTAATCGTCAAAAGTTGTTAATTGAACTCCAAATATTGAATCCTAGACTATTCGATATAATGCAGCTCAATCACAAACTTTTAAAACTCCTTTCTTAATCATCTGTTGAGCAATTTTGGATTCTATAGCTTTATTTTATTTTATTTGTAACGTTCTACGAACTAATTAGATTTGCTTACTCCAGCATACACTACTCAATAACAGTAATACGTTAAATTGCATTACATAAGAATAAGACTTGAGTTTATAACAAAATTAAAAAAAATCAATAAAATAACATAATACTGCGCTGCTAAATTATACGCTACCTAATATCTACGCGATTTGGTCGATTTTTGTTTTAAAAAAATATGATTAAAAATGGTTATTATCCTCAATACTTAGATGTTTACATTTTAATCACTCTAAAATACTCTTTCAAAGTTTCGATTTAAATACATATATTATATCCGATTAAAGGGTAGGAATATATTTTTGGGATAGAGTAAAGAAAAAATTAATTACTAAACCGTTAAAACCAATCTATGAGTCTATGACTAATTTATGTTAATTGTGCGATCAGTGCACAATGCACTATATTTTATGCAGCTATATAAATTATATTATATTGGTTCTTATTATTTTATTTTATTTAAAAAGTATCAACAGCTATACAGCTATTGATACATAGCTATACATAGTTTAATAATTTGATAATTTTAATAGGTACCTAAATAGTACATACAGACTAGTGACTACTTATAATAGGTATCTACACATATTAGGTATATACAAGGCAATAGATTATTACACGTTTGGATTTCTCATTGATTTATGCATTTTTCAAATATTTGCGGGTGTTAAATATAAATACCCACTATTACAAATAAAACAATAAAATAATATTATATTTAATTTAAATAAATACTATACTGTCGTTAATATCATAGTACAAATACATTTGACAATGATATATAGAAACAGAAAAAAAAACTTTTATTTTTTATAAATTTAAAGATATATAGAACCACCATAACTACTAATATTATAACCATATAAAATTACTTATATTGTACTTCAATTGCAACTACAGTGAGTAAACTATTTTTCCATATTATTACATACTCATTTTTAAATAAAATATATGATGGTCGTTTGAAAATAAAATACACTATTAATATTTAATTGTATATTATAATACATATTGAAGTCCTGAAGATGATATAATATTTAGATAAATATTTTAACGATATGGATATTTGTAAGTGCTTAAAAAATAATATATCTTAGAAAAAGCATTTTTTTAAATATAATTATGATAATGTCTATATATTTTAAAATAGAAATTATATTTATGGAAATAAGTAAATATGGTTCGAAATAACTATTTGATCATTTTTTTTAATTATTACCACTATGTTATTAACGTTTTCAAAGAATTAACAACTCTGCAGTCTATGTCGATAAAATTGTAGGTTTTTGAGTAGGTATAGGTATAGATTTTTTTTCGTTTTGTAAAGTATTAAATACGGCGATAACCTATTTGATTATTTAAGCTACTTTTCCAAGTTCCGACGAAAAGGAGACGATTAAATATTCATTTATTAGCTGATATAAGTTAATTATACATATTATTACTCTGGTCGACGACACTAAAACTACGCATACCACTTCTCCTAATAATTAAAGGTTTACTACCACAAGTCACAAGGCAAACTCTGGTTGACTATATATTATATTATAGTAAGTTGTATTACTTATTGAACGTATCAGCTGTCGTCCGATTTCGACTCGCTATCAATTTATCAAAAACGGGATGATTTCAACACGCTTTTATCCAAGTCATTCAATTCTCGAGACTTTAAAAAATGTATGCTGAAACATTGTTGTGTGTATTCTTCAACAGCAGCCGGAAAATAAATTATTTATTTACGTAGGTATCTTTATTATTATACTGTCGCACGACACGTCATAAATTATTTTACATAATAATTTACTTTTAATACACCGTTCAGGCAACTCTGTACACGCGTAGGTATATATAATGCACGTATTCCAAAATAAATATTATACAATTATTTGAGTCGGGAAGTAAGACATTTATTGTCATTATGAATATTATAATATTTAAAAATACTCTTAATTCACTTAAAAACTAAAGTATCATAAAAACCGAAATAGAACTCAGATAATGTTTTTACTTTAAAGTTTGATAATAGGTTATTTCACACTGATATTTAAGCTAAACACACAAAATTGAAACTGCTAAACATATATTTTAATATGATAGGTATACATTTTTATTGGAATGATGAAAAAGGTCATACAGATATAACGTAAAAAGGGACAAACATGATTTTTAATCACGTTATTCAAAACAATTTTAATTTACACACTATACGATACTTTATCCTTTTATTATTAATTTTAAATTATGTTTATTGGTAATCGAATTTGATTTCATAAAATTTGTTAAATATTTTTCCATTACCTATATACATGTATGACGTTATAAAAAACTTTTTGAAGCTCTGATAGCAACATTACAATAACATAATATACAGTATACCATATTTATAACATAAGTATGAAGTGTTGTGTATTTATTGTCTGTTTGTAAATAAAGTTATGTGTTCAAGTTGACTTCGCTCATCAATTCTAAAAGATAAATAGAAAATGAATAATCGAAGAATGTTAATATTAATAAGATTCTTATACATTATCTAATCAATTATTATCTGTTCAAAATCGAGCATTTGTTTATTTCATATGTACAGCAATACTACTTTTAACATGTCTATCCACAAGATAGTTTTTACAAGTTTAACTGAGTATACTAACATTTATTATAAATACTGTATATTTTATAAGCAATAGTGTTACCTTACTATTATTGTTCTAGGTGCTTACATACAGTAAATATTTATTGCGTATTCTACTTTTTTCTAATCGATATTGTAGCATTTGTAACCCGTAATATTGTATACTTACGGACGATTGGCAATATGATATTTTCATATTAATACAGAGCTATACAATGAAATTGAATTCCGTTTTTTAAGTCTTTGAAAAAAAATCTTTGAAGCCAGAAGGATATTTCTCGCTGTATACTTAAAAGGCGTCTGTCAAAAGTATTTGCTTGTGTTTTGAATTATATTTTTGTTCGAAATAAGTTTCGTTCCAGTTGGCGGGCGTAAAGTATAAACGCACTTTGTCTACGTCAAACTATATTCCACTTGCTCGGTCCCATTCGGTCCGCGAAAAGTAAAATTGTTAACAACAACTTTACCCCGTGTTTACAAGAAATCCTGAGAAAAAGGGATAATGAACAATTATTCGGCCAGTGGTATATCGCGGCCTTCTTATAGCGATTTTGTCATTAGTGAGCTTAAAACTTTTGATACGATTAAGAAATGATTAAAAACAAAATAAAACTAACGCGACGGCCTTGTACCAAGCAGCTTCACAATAATTCCGTGAAAAGTTTCGGCTAAACGCTAACAAATATTATAATATCCTCTACTCACCTCCGCGCCACAATCCATGTAAATCGCCTCCATTCGTTCACGAGGACACTTTATAATATATCAATAGATATTCGCACAAATATACGTGTTCATTATACATAAACCTATTAGAAGATGATTCTTTTAAAAGTAAATACTGATTAAGGTGTATCTCAAAAAGCGTTACCGAATTAAGAAAAAAATAATTGATTTTTTTATGACGATATAAAAAAAACAATATTTTTACTATTTTTTATTATTGTTATTTTTTAATATATTTGCTTGAATGCGAATGACGATTTACATTTTAAATTACATACTTCTAAGCAGAATACATTTCCTAGAATTTTTACAAAAATGTATAACAAATTGGTTGTAATTAATTAATATATTTATTAATATTACTACTAATAATTAGTTATACGTTATTAAAGTTTATATTAGCGGTATGGAATTGGCACTAAAGTAAGTAATACTCTACGAGATTTAGCCATGTATGCCCACTGCTCCACTCACCATAACTTTAATAGTATTTACTTATAAGTTATAAGTTATAACTGATAAGCTACACATTCAAAATTCGATTGTTATACATTAAAATTCTCGAAAAAACAATATTCTGTTTAAGAATATGAAATCAATAACATTATGTATGTTGTTACTTGTCATTCAAAAAAAGTAAATTACTTTAAAAATAGAAACGATGAAAAATAGTAAAAAAATATAATTCTTTTTAAAACTTGTTTTGTAATAACTCTAAATTATGTAAATAATATTTTCCAAAACGTTAATACTTTTCAAGATGGTAGTTATTTACCAACACCCTATATAAATATATATATTTATATTGATATGTATGTGTGTGTTTAGACTTTTGCTTGTTTGTTCGAGCGTACTCAAAGTATTTATTTGCACAGCCATCTGAAGAAACGGCAAGCCGTTCAAAAACATTGGCCTGGCGACCGACTTATGTCAAAAACCAATAACTGTAGGCACATTTCTACTATATATACACGCAATATACAAATGCACGCGTATATAATATGTATATTGTATATATTTATATAATATGTATATTGTATATATTTATATAATATGTATATTATATATTATACACGTATGCATACACAGTATAACCGCACTCCGCAGCCATCACCTATATAGTCGTATGCGGTGTTTTATGTCTCCGAGTCAATATTAAGTTATATTACAGATGTTTTTTCTTGGCTATATTCTTTGTTTATTTATTCTTATTAGTTTCTGATTTTTACTGGTAAGTACCTACTATGAGTGCAAACTGTACACAGTCACAGCTCGCTCTAGTGATGTTCCCGAGTCCCGATTGACTTCATCAATTTTCGTAGTCACGCTTACACCATGTGGACGCCAACGGTACTATATTATATTAATTGTCAGGGATAGGCGAGTTACTTAATTATTTGTAACTGAAAAGTTACACTAAAATTTTGTATCTATAGTTATAAGATGCATTTAAAATGTATGACTAGTCACAAGTTACAGTTGCAGTAACTTATAGTTACAACTAAATTTACAAATTACTTAATTATTTAGGTATGTTTAATTATTCTTCAAAAAAATAATGACTCTAATACATTATAAGTATTTATTTATATGAGGGATTCGAGAGAAAAAATATAATACGGATGTTACCCATAACTAAAATTATTGAAACAGTGAAACATCATAATATGCTAACAGTCAATACTTAGTACTTTACACATACGGACAGTACACTTATGCACCAAAATTGAAAATCCTTTATATTATTAAATAAATAATAAAATTTATCTTTGGAAATTTGTAATATTTTATAATATGAAAGATGTAGATTGAATATAACTAAAAATAAGTACAAAGTTCAGTTATGAAATAACACGTGTACGATTTTAATTATATTCAAATCTTAGTTCTATTTAAACCTAATATTACCTGTATCAACAAACAATATAATTATTTGGATAATTTTGAAAAAAAAAAAAAATTTTCATGTCGGTGCTCATTGTGTATTCCTCACTATTTTAAAATTACAACGAAAAAATTCATATAATTATTACTTAATAAAATATATTTATAGACATAGGATACCCACATCTTTTATTAAAATTCACAATAAAAAATAAGTAAAGTAGCTAGTAACTAATAACTGCAGTGATGGCGCCCAGGCGGGTTATCAAGTAATGTAACTGTACGTGCTCACTGCTCCTGAAGAGGGAAGTCGGTGAAAGGCAATTGAGTAACTAATGAAAGCTCAATATAATATGTATTTATATTATATTGTAATAATCAATTTATATAAACTACCTACGTATATAGAAATTTTGTCGAGAGTAACGAGAATATTATTTTACATATAAAAAAAAAAGGATAGTTATTGGTAATACTTTTAGTAACTATACGCGTGTGCTC